>NC_143154.1:14618094-14756435 GCF_041381405.1 Jatropha curcas | reverse complement strand
CCAAAATGTGTGATTTGAAAGCTTTAGCAAAAAGTGCCGATTTAGGCAAGATGTTGCCAAAAATTGATGATGATTTATTAGGCGACTGTCGCCAAAATTGAATGATTTAAGGCTTTAAAGCCAAAAAGATGATTTAGTTTAAGGCATTTTGCCAAACTATGATTAAGCGTTTTATTGCTAAAAAATAACAGATCTTACTTATTGGCAATTTGTTTACCAAAGTAATTAATCAAACTGCAATGTAGGCAATTAATGCCAAAAGAAGTGAATAATTTAGGCTACTTAGTCACAATTATTGATGAACTGGACTTAAGCCGAAAATTGTTCGAAATAAAGGCAATCATACCATAGCCATTGATAGACTAGATATTTTAAGCCAATATTGTCGGATTTAGGTTTTAATACCACGATTATTAATTAACCGGGCATTTAGCTTAATCATACTTTAATTGAGGCAATTTATTGCCTATATGATGACATGAAGCATTAGCAGTTGTAGAATTAAAAGGAGTAGAAGAGAAGCATGCATGAAGTGCTAAAATTAAATAGGCAGAGTTTTGTTTACGTACTGATTTAATCGTCGACCGCTTCTTAACTCCAGGTTAAGCTCCTCGTAAGGGAATTAATTTTAATTTAATTTTAAGTGACCAAGTATCACAACAATAAAATAAAATTAAAATTAAAAATGCAAGAAAGCAGTAAAGAATCGCAAAGAGCGTAGGGAGAAGGAGCGTCCGTCAACACAGACTGAGTGCCTCAAACGGAGCCCAGAGCCGTCTTTTATAGAGAAAAAACGCAACGGGCGCGCTGCCCGCCCTCGAGGGCGGGCATGCGAGGGCTGGGAGCGGGCGTGCCGCCTGGTTGGGGGGCCCGCCTGGTCGGGGGCGTGCCCGCCCATGCTTGGCGGGCGTGTCCTCCCAGGCTGGGCGAGAGTGCCCGCCCATGCTGGGCGGGCATGTCCGCCCAGGTTGGGCGGGCGTGCCCGCCTTTGCAGGGCGGGTGCGTCCGTCCTTGAGGGTGGGCATGCCACCCCCGCGGGCGGACATGCGTGCCTTTTTTTTCTTTCCGGAGGCTTTTCGGGAGTCCCGGACTTCCAAAAAATATTCCGAGACCAGTTTCGTGATCTTCGTAATTTTTCGGACATTTCAAGTACCATATTGGCACACTTCTGGTGAACTTTTTGAATGACCTCTAGTCCGACCGGGCTGTTTGCAGTCCGAAAGAATTGGCTCTTTGAGCCTCAAAATTTAGGTATTCACAGTTGCCCCCACCGGCAACCATAAAGATGTTTTTATGGGCGCTGGTGGTTGTCTGAAAACTAAATTTTGTAGGCGAATGTTAGACGCGTCAAAAGGACCCGCCTCTTGGCTATTTGCTTATAAATAGCTCAAAAACTCATTATTTCATTTATTCTCCACTCTCCAAATCAAAAGAGCTCTCTCAAATTCTCTCAACTTTCTCATCATGGCTTCCCCAAGCTATAGCAGCGGTGAGGACCTCTTGGAGTCTCTGGGAATTTCTGTGGACGATGCCAATCTTGCGGCGGACGCTGACAATCATGCTTCCATGACCGGCGTCTTTGCCCAGGTAAGCTCCCTTCGCTTCTGTACTTTTGGGCCTTAGGCCAAGTGTGAATTTTTTGGGCCTTAGGCCAAATTATGATTTTTCGGGCCTTAGGCCAAATCGTGATTGGGCCTTAGGCCAAATTATGATTTTTGGGCCTTAGGCCAAATCGTGATTTTTTTGGGCCTTAGGCCAAATCGTGTGATTTTTTTTTTGGGCCTTAGGCCAAATCGTGATTTTCTGGGCCTTAGGCCAAATTGTGATTTCTTGGGCCTTAGGCCAAATCGTGATTTCTTGGGCCTTAGGCCAAATCGTGATTTTTTGGGCCTTAGGCCAAATCGTGATTTCTTGGGCTTAGGCCAAATCGTGATTTTTGGGCCTTAGGCCAAATTGTGATTGAATCTTACCACTTTTATTAGTATGATACTGGGGGAGGATTAGGATATCTTTTAGTTAGGAACCAAAGGATAACCTTAAACTGTTTTACCTTCTAGGACGCATACATTAGGCTGGACGTGGGCGAGTCCTCTATTGCTGAGATCCCATTTGACATACTTGATCCTAATAACCCGGTCGGAGCCATCATTGACCCCTCTCACCTGGGCTTCTTAAGAAATCTCGAGCTGGGTAGGCAGAATTACAAGAGTTTACTGGGCGCGTTGGCTGAGAGATGGTGGGACACCACCAACACTTTCCACTTCTCTTGGGGCGAGATGACGATGACCCCAACTGACTTTTCATTGATTTCTGGGATTCCTTTTGGTACTCGGCCGATGAGCTGTATGACGATTGGAGGACTGCGGTTACCCCGACCGAATGACGGAGTTGATAGGGATTGACCTTCCCCGGATTGTTAGACCCAGCCATTCCTCCCCCGATCTGAGTGTTTCGAGGCACTGGTTATCCTCCCAAGCTCCTAGCATTTATGCCCGACATAGACAGGGAGAGCTAACGGCGACTCAGGTAGCTAGATTCACTCTGCTGCTGCTGTTTGCTTCGTCTTTCTGGTCTAACAGAAAAGAGAAGTTTAATCCCTCTATACTGAGGAGTTTGGAGGACTTGGCCCACCTCACTGAGTATGACTGGGCCGGGGCTATTCTGAGCCGCATGTACGAGGATATGTGCGATCTGAGTCGAGGCCACTGTAGGCTCAGTGGGACCTACTATTTCTGGGAGGTAATGTAAAGAACATATCCTCATTCTGTGCCCCCCCCCTTTTTTTATTATTAATCCTTTCCTTCCTTGTGCAGACTTGGGCCTTTGAGTATTTTCCCTATATCCGCCCTGAGCTGGCCCGCACTGATCTTGGGCTAGGGTTGGTACCTTTAGCTTGGAGATGGTACCGAGCTAACCAACAGTCTATTCTACACCGGAAGTCTTTGGGAGATCTGCGGAGCTTCTTCGATACTTGTACCATAGGGCAGGCGAGTGCATTCCTAATTTCTCTTGGTTATGTGAAAAAAAAAAAAAGATTTATTAACACATTTGCTTCTCTTACATAGGTTGAAGTAGGGGCGATGGGCATCCGACTCCAACATTGGATTGAGGCGGATCCCCATTTCAGGCGATCAGAGGCTCTGTCTCGGCGGCGGTTTGTCTTATCACATCCTGTTCTGAGACGTTATTACCTGGGTGAGTGAGTGAACTTCCAGGTTAGGGGCTGCCGCTCCGTTCCTCTTCCTCCCCTGAGGACATGCGAGCGGGCAAACAGATGGTTCTTACAGATGTCCATACTGAGGGTATCCCGTACATGGAATTGATCCGGGGTGGAGATTATGACGAATTCTGCCAGTGTTTCTGATGCGGCCCATCGGCTCCAGGTTCGATAGTCTCCCGAGGTCGACTCCTTCCCAGCCGCTTGGCACCCGTTCCTCTCGGGCTTCCGGTTCTTCGGCCAGGACTCCAAGGAGGAGGCCTGTGACCCAGCCTTCTTCTTCTACTCCGGTGGAGGGTCCGTCTCGAGCTGGCCCTAGTCATTCGGTTGGTGCCTTCAGGATTCCCCAGGCTATTTCAGAGGCTACCAGGCCTGTCCATCCGGGCTTGGCCAATTTGCACCTTCCATACAGCATTTCCTATTACACTCCTGAGGGTACTTCGTCTCTTAGGGAGGTATCCCTGGGTCGTGTGAATCACCTGGCTTCTCCTGATGACATTAATGAGGTAATGACTGGTAAATCCCTCATAAAAAGGATTCATATGAGATTTGTATATTGACTTTGTATTTTTGTGTGATTTCCAGGTTCCTGACGGCTTGATCCGTCAGATGATGGAGCTAATCCTTGGAATGCAGGAGGAACTAACTTCAGCTTGGACACTGCAGGCTTTTGACGACCAGAGGAGGAGGAGGTCTCGCCGCTGATAGCTGCTAGACCTTCTTTGCTTTCCTTTACTTTCTTTCCTCTCTCTTTTTTTTTTTTTTTTTTACTGTATTGAAACTTGGCCTGTATTTCTGTGCTCAACTTATTTGTACCTGACAGTATGCATGCATTAGATTTGAGCAGAAAAGGATTAAAAAGTACACACTTTGTTTCTCTTTTTTTTTTTTTTTTCGAAAGAGAAAAGGAAAAAGTTATTTTCTATTTTTTTTTTTTTTTTTTTTTTTATGCCTGCCAAGGCTGGGCGGGCGTGCCCGCCTGCCTGGGCGGGCATGTCCACCCACGCTGGGCGGGCGCCCGCCCGCTGGGCGGGCATGTGCGCCCACGCTGGGCGGGCGTGCCCGCCCTAGCTGGGCGGGCATGTCCGCCCACGCTGAGCGGCGTGCCCGCCCTTCCTGGGCGGGCATGCCGCCCAGCTGGGCGGGCATGCCCACCCTAACCGGGCGGGCGTGCCCGCCTTTCAGGTGGGCATACCCGCCTTAGAGGGCGCGGGCAGCCGCCCTTAGGCGCGACTTTCTCAATAAAAAGGCTGCTTTCAGCCCTTTTTTTTCATTCTGACTCTCGAACACTGTGCTTAAACACTATTTAGGTCAGTTCTCTCTCTTCCCTCCTTTTTTTTTTTTTTTTACTTATTATTATTATTTTATTTATTATATATTTATTATTATTTTTTTTTTTAATAAAACAGGAAAGATAAATAAATAAGCAACATGAATCCCTTTTACAATCATAGCATGCATAGCTGGACAGGAGTCTCTCCAAGTTGAAAAGATCAATTTGGGGAGGTACGGAATTTCTCCTGTTATCACTCTTAGGGGGCGTAGTAGTTGACTGGGGACTTTGTGCGAGCCTGTATTAGATTTTGGGATCCTGAGGCTCACGTTTTTCGGTTTTGGGGCTATGATGGAGGAAATGTGCCCTCTTTTGAGGAATTTTGTGCGATTATAGGGGTGTGATCCCAATGCTCCCTTGGTTAGGCACGAGGTGAAAGTTGGGTATGTTAAGTCATTTGAGAACTTGTTTCGGTTTAGCCGGCACAGGCTAGGGCTATGATTGTGGATGATCAGAAGCGATTCTGCTGCCCCTGATTGATGAATTTTCAGAGACTTGCTTGACGACCCTGACCGGATGAGGCTGAGGATGCGGGCCCTGGTTTTCTGCTATTGGCTGGTTTCTTATTCACCGGGACCCAGGTTTTGGAGACTTGCGGCTTTGTCCCATGGTTTGGCAAATGGAGGATATGGGCTGCATTGGCGGTGTCGTGCTGGCAGAGACCATTAGAAGCCTTGACAGAGCCGCTTTAGGGTTCGACGATTGGACCGTTTCTCCCATATTTTGCAGGTATTTCTCCCTATCATCTTTCCTCATTCTTCTTCTTCCTCTTTTTTTTTATAATGGAAAAGATCCATTATTCAGGTTTGGTTGAGGGATCACCTCCAAGTAGTGGCTGCTCCAACCTCTCTTCCCTACAATTCTTCTCAATATCGCATGCGGAAAATCTTGCTCTCCCACCCTTCTACTGAAACATGGACTTCAGGCTGGTTGAATTGGGTCCAAATGAGATACTGTGGTTCGTCCCTTGGTACAATATCACCGCTTTTATCAGGTCAGCTTTCGCCATTCTCGGGTTTATCTCCTAGGCCTCACACACTGTACTTGGTACTGCGCTTCGCGCGTTCTGAGGCAAGATGGGGATAGATCAAACTGTCCCTATTATGGATGACTTTTCAGCTGATTCTGCGATTACTGCTGGTGTTACCCGAGCTGTTCTTAAAGCTTGGGTTAGAGATCACCGTATGGTTAGACCTTTACCTAATCCTACCAGCGTTCAGACTTCTCCTGAGTACCGGGCCTGGTTCATTACCCGCTGTCTGGCCGATTGAAAGACCAAGGAGGACTGCACTGCTGAGTGTTCTCGAAGGTTGGGTTTAGGCTGATGCTGAAGAGGAGGTTGGGACAGGTGAGGAGATTGTGCTGGCCCCTCGGACAGGCAAGGCTGGGCAGAGTTCAGTAGAAGACTCAGAGGATGCCGCTCCGCGGAGGCGACGGGATACCTAGACTCTTATGAACTTTTGTGATTTTTTTCTTGTTTTGCCTTTTGTTTGGGACTTTGGATTTATCTTTTGATGTATGCTTACACTTTCTTTAGTTATTTTGGACTCTCTTGCTTGATTCTGGATTATTTGACTTTGTCATTAAGCGTTTGAACTTTCCAAGCATTTGCCAACTTTTATTTATTCCAAGCTCTAATTTTTGCCTAAGCTGCCCTTTCGGGTTTTCAACTTAGCGAGCTTACCCATTTTTGTCTAAGCCGCCCTTTTTGGGTTTTCAGCTTAGCGGGCCCCGACTTTTGCCTAAGCCGCCCTTTCGGGTTTTCGACTTAGCGGGTTTTTCTTTTTTTTTTTTCACTTTTTTTTCTTTTTTTTTTCTATTTGGCAAAGAAGAAATGAATTATGAAATGATTTTTTTTATTAATGTTTAGACCGCGCCCAATGAGGGCTGCCTACATATCTCCGATATATAATTTCTTTTTTCCAAAGAGAATCAGGTCTAATGTAGTTCGTTTTACATTATGCAAATGATTACAATTACACAAAATATCTTTTTAACTGATCTAAATTACATGGATTAGTGAATTCCAAGCCATCCAAATCAGCCAAAATAACGGCTCCGCCTGACAAGATCTTCTTCAACACATAGGGTCCAGCCCAATGAGGACGGAACTTCCCCCGTGGATCTATGACCGGTTGTCTAATTTCCTTCAGAACCAAACAACCTTCTTCCAGTTTTCAGTCTTTGACCTTCTTGTTAAAATGTCTTGCCATTCTTCTTTGATAGACTTGAGTTTGGTGGATTGCTCGCAATCGTTTTTCATCCATACCTAAAAGTTGCAAATGATAATTCTCAACCCAATCTGCTTCGTTGATCTGGCTTTCCCGGATAACCCTTGCTGACTGAACTTCCAGCTCAATAGGCAACACTGCTTCCATTCCATACACTAGGGGAGTACGGGGTTGCCCCAGTAGGCGTTCTGATTGAAGTCCTGTATCCCCATGGGGCGTTCGGTAACTGTTCGTGCCAAGCTTTATGCCTCTGAATCGTCTTTTGCAAAATGACTTTATAGCCTTGTTCGCGGCTTCGACGGCCCCATTTGTTTGTGGGCGATAGGGTGAGGACTTATGGTGCTGAATCTTCTTATGCTTTAAGAGGTCAGCGAATTCTCCTTGAAAATGAGACCCGTTATCAGTAATGATCTCGAATGGGGTTCCATATCGACAAAGGATGCTGGTACGTACAAACTGTGCTGCCTTCTTGGCGTTTAACATCGAAAAGGAAGCTGCCTCAATCCATTTAGTGAAATAATCTACAGCGACCAGGATAAACTGATGGCCATTAGAGGCTTTCGGGTGGATCTTTCCAATTACATCTATACCCCAAGTTGCAAAAGGCCACGGTGAAGCAATTGGATTTAAATTGACTGGAGGCCGTTTTTGCAGCTTAGCGAAAATTTGGCACTCATGGCACTTCCGCGCGTGCCTCACACAATCCGCATTCACAGTTGACCAGTAATAACCTAGGTTCATGATTTTCCGAGCCAAGGCTATCCCGTGCATGTGTGACCCAGATTCCCCATTATGCACGGAATCCATAATGGTTTGGGCTTCTTCTTCATCAACGCACCTTAGGTGCATGCCATTCCAACTTCTTTTATACAGAACTCCCCCGGTAAGGAAGTATCCCGACGCTAACTGTCTCAATGTCCGTTGATCAGTTTTGGTGGATCCCTCCGGGTAGGCTTCGTTTCGAAGGTAATTCTGTATATCCCAAAACCAAGGCTTGTCATCCACCAAATGCATGACGTGTGCTGGCTGCTTCTGAAGCCTAACTGTCAGGGGCCGAATGACTTGGCCTTTCCCCACATTAACCATGGAGGCCAAGGTGGCTAGGGCATCAGCGAATTGATTTTTGGCTCGCGGCAGGTAGTAGAAAGATAATTCCTCAAACTGTTGAGCCAATTCGTCTAAGCGTTGTAGGTAAGGAACCAAACGCTCTTCCTTGATTTTCCACTTCCTTAGAGCCTGGGAGACTATCAGGTTGGAATCTCCGAAAACCCTGAGGACTTTTATCTCTTTTTCCAAGGCTACTTCTAACCCCTTGATGCAGGCTTCGTATTCGGCCTCATTATTGGTACAGTCGAAGTCTAGTTTAACTGCAATTGGGATGTATTCTCCACAAGGAGTTTTGAATACAACTCCAATCCCATTTCCATGGTAGTTCGAAGCTCCATCGAAGTACATCTCCCAGACCTGACTTTCCAAGTTTAACAGGTCTTCGTCGGGGAACTCTACCTCCGACATTTGGTCTTCGACCGGTAATTCTGCTAATTGGTCAGCCAAGGCCCCGCCTTTACTGCCTTACGTTGTACAAACTTTAAATCATAAGCCGCAAGCACTGACACCCACTTTGCCATCTTACAGTCAAGAACCGGCCTTTCCATAAGGAATTTCAAGGGGTTAGATTCAGAGATTACGTGTGTAGTGTAAGACGAGAAGTAGTGTTGCAGCTTGGTACAGGCCCAGACTAGAGCCAGACACAACTTCTCTATCTTGTTGTATTTCAACTCATATTCCAGCATCCTCTTGCTAAGGTAATACACGGCATTTTCTATCCTTGTATCCTCTGCTTGTTGAGCTAATATGGCCCCCATTGCTTCTTCTGTTACTGACAGGTACAGTAGCAAAGGCTTTCCTAGCCTTGGTGGTTGTAAGACTGGCGGGGATAACAGGTATTGCTTGACTTGGTCGAAAGCTGCCTGACAATCCTCATCCCATTTGACTGCCACTCCTTTCCTAAGTAGCTTGAAAATTGGGCCACAGGTATCGGCCAACTGATTGATGAAACGGCTGATGTACTGTAGCCTTCCCAAGAAACCTCGGACTTCTTTTTCGGTCTTTGGTGCTGGCATTTCCAGAATAGCTTTGGCCTTTGAAGGGTCAATCTCTATGCCCTTCCGACTAACCATATGCCCCAGAAATACTCCGGACGTGGCTCCAAACAGACATTTTGCCGGGTTGAGCTTCAAATTATACTTTCGAAGTCTAAGGAAGAACTTCTCAAGTGCTGTTGTATGTTCTTCGGTTGTTTTTGACTTAACCACCATATCATCCACATACACTTCCACCTCCTTGTGAATCATGTCGTGAAAGATGGTCGTTGCCATTCTTTGATAGGTTGCCCCGGCATTTTTGAGCCCGAAGGGCATGACCCTATAGCAGTAGGTTCCCCATTCCGTGATGAATGCCGTCTTCTCTTTGTCTGGCAAATGCATCATTATTTGATTGTACCCGACAGCAAGATCGGTCAAAGAGACCATCTCGTGTCCAGCCATTCGATCCACCAGTAAGTCAATATGTGGCAGGGGAAAATCATCCTTCGGGCAAGCTTTATTCAAATCCCTGTAATCCACACACATTCGCACCTTTCCATCCTTCTTAGGAACCGGCACGATGTTCGCTAACCATGTCGGGTAGGCAATAGGTTCTATGAACTTGTTCTCCAGCTGCTTGGCAACTTCCTCCTTGATTTTCAAGGACCATTCTGTCTTTAGCCTTCTAAGCTTCTGTTTCACTGGCTTAGCCTCAGGGTATACTGGAATCTTATGCACCACTATTGATGGGTCGATTCCCGTGATGTCACTTGCCTTCCACATGAAGCAATCAGCAAATTTCTTCAAACATTCACTGACCTGTTCCCTGTTCATGCAATCTGATGCAATGTATGTATATTCATTTTCTTCCTTGCCAATTACTATCTTTTCCTTTTCATTTTTTATTTCATTTATTTGATTGTTTTTGCTTGGAAATGCTTGGAAAGATAGACACGCAGGGTAATCAAGAATTTGCAAGCCTTTATTAATTATGACGGAATCGTCTTCAAAAGTTACATCAAGTTTGAAATCTGGATCTTCTAGATCCGACACAGAACTGGAACTGGACTCTGACTCGGTTTCAGACTCGGGGTCAGACTCGGACTCAGTACAGGACTTTATTACAGACTCTGGTACTAGGCTTGACTCGGGAGGGGTTTTGTCAGCAGTGCGCTCCTCCTCGGTGTACCAGTTGTCAAGAGGTCCTTTGCTCGGCTTGATTAGGCTGCACAAGTCTTGATTCCCATCACTTCCGGTGATAACTGCAACCTCATCAAAGAGATTAGGCTGCATGAAGTCTTCTGTCTCCAGCTCGGTTACTACCTCGGGCTTGTTGCCCCAAACATCCGAGAATATTTCTATTCCAGGCAGCATCTTCTTAACAGTTGGGCAGCAAAAGGGCTCCCGGAAGCCACAGTAAGAAACTGCTTCTCCAGGTTTGCAGAAGTAGCTGTTCAGAGTCAATAGGTAAGGCCGCATATGTATACTTTTCTTCCTTCCTCTTCGGGTTTTCTCAGCACGCTCTTCGTCAGTGGGCTCATAACCCAGTCCGAAGGTTCCCTCATTCACTGGACACTCCCAGGCTTGCAGTTTGGGGTATGTTTTCCCGGATCTGGCCATAACCATTCCTGGCAGATAGGACATCTTAAGCATTAAGGGCACTATGCAGTTTATTTGCACCGTCCCGAAATCAAAGAGAATTCGAGAGTTTGCAGTCTTTCCTTCTATGAACTGCACAGTATCATATTGAAATCCCGAGAGGGGTAGGTTGGCGGTCTCAGGGTTGACCTCAAAGAGAGGCTGGCCCTTTGGCTTTTTGAGCTGGCTGTAGTCATCCCCCTGAATGGTGATAACTTTGTCCTCATATGGAAACTTGACCTTTTGGTGCAAGGACGAGGGTATTGCCTTAGTGTGGTGTATCCATGGCCGGCCCAGAAGTAGGTTGAAGCTGGTCGGCACATCAATTACCTGGAAGGGGACTTCCATCACAGCCGGCCCAACTGTTAGCTTCAGCGTGGCAACCCCCAATACTTCCCTCCGGGTGCTGTCATAGGCCTTCACTATCTGGTCCGAGGGAGTGAAGTCAGTTTCCTCCAACCCTAGACAGCTGGCTACTCTCAGTGGGCAGACGTTCAGCGCCGACCCATTATCAATGAGAACCATGGGCACGGTTTTGTCTCGAGTCTGAACAGTGACATAAAGAGGATTGTTATGACTGCCTCCCTCCTTGGGCAAATCGTCATCAGAGAAACCGATGCTTCGTGTTTTAGATGATTGGGTGAGGGTGGATACTAGCACTTCAGGGCTGACTTCCACAGGCGTCTGGAGTTGACTCAAAGCCTTGCAAAGAGCTTGGCGATGAGGAAAGGATGATGCCAAAAGTTCCCAGATTGACACCCTAGCTTGTGTCTTTTTTAATTGTGACAGCACCGGGTCCTCCTTTGGCTCCTCTGCCCTCTGGTAGGGTTTATTTTGGATTTTGTCCAAAACTAAAGGTTCATATTGTCTCCCGCTCCTAGTAATGGCATCGACCTCTTCACTTAGGTCATTCAAATCCAAGACACAGATGTTATTCATTTCCAAAAATAACTCGAAAGGATCGATTAATTTCTGGTCAGAATCAATAGCATTTACCCCGTGATTTGGTAAGGGATTAGTGCTAATGTTTGGTTTACTTCTTGGGATGATTGACCCATTGTCTACCAGGTCTTGTATGCGGTTCTTGAGCGTCCAACATGCTTCAGTCTTGTGCCCGTATCCCTGATGATACTCGCAGTATTCATCCGCCTTATAGTTTCTCGGTAGTGGATTGGGAGGTGGTCTTGCTTCTAAAGGCTTGATATAGTTGGCCTTGACAGCCTCTCGGAAAACCAAAAGGATTGGCATTCCAAGGTCAGTGTATGGTCTTCTCGATTGATTACCATTCCTCATATTCCCCACTCGTAAAGGGTTGGTGGGAGTGATGCTTGCCACTTCGTGGACCTTGCCTGGCTGGCTAGGTTTCTTGTACTTAGAGGTCCCTGAGTCGTCTTTCAGTTGCCCCATTTGGATCAGATCCTCTACCTTTGTGGCAGTGGCAATGAGCGACTGGAAAGTTGGCAGGTACTGGGTTTGTAATCGTTGTTGGTAGACAGGCTGCAAGTTCTTTATTATTATGTCCACCTGCTCTTGTTCAGAAGGCCGGTTAATCATTTGGGCGGCTTTGGCCCTCCACCTCGTAAGGAACGAGGAAAAGGGTTCATTATTTTTCTGCTTGGTGGTCTCTAACTCTCTTCGAGTAACATCCACCTCCATATTGTAGTGGTACTGTGAATTGAATGCATTACAGATATCCTCCCAGGTCTTCATCTTAGACCGATCAAGGCTAACAAACCATCTTAATGCAGCACCAGTAAGAGATTGTTGGAACAACTGAGCAAGGAGCTCACTGCTCAATCCGAATGGGTTTAAGGCACCCACATACATTTTCAAATGTGTTTTAGGACAAGTGGTTCCATCAAACTTGTCCATGTTGGGCATCTTGAACTTAGTTGGCAACCTGGCTTCAGGGAACAAGGACAAGGAGTCCATGTCCACCACTTCCTTGTGGGTTTTGAGAGTAGTGATGGACCTCTCTAGGAGCTCTAGTTTCTCTCTCATTCTCTGAGCTTCCAGCTCAGAGGCAGTTTTAGAAGGCATCTCATCCAGGTTTAGGGCAGGGTTTGTAGGTTCAGCAGTAGGACCCTGGTTGGAGGCAGCAGGTCCACTTCCCCCAGCGGAAGCCCCATTTCCATTACCATTCCCATTACCCAGTTCAGCTATCAGGGCGGTCCTTTGGGCAGCTAGTGCCTCATTCATTCTGTCCTCCATTCTGGCCTCCATTCTAGCCTCTAGTTGTTGAATGAGGGTTTGGATATCAGCAAGTGATGCCATTGGTGCAGATAAGGTTGTTGGAGTTGTAGGCGAAGCTGGTGTAGCTCGTGAAGCTGGTGAAGCTGGTGATAGCACTGTAGGTGTGTCTGGCACTTGGGTAGGCACTCGGATTGTGGGCACCTGTAAGGGTAAGGGTAGCTGGATTAGGTACAGTGGTCGGTGTATCAGGTAGCTGATGTGAGGTGAATTGACTCTCTTGTCCAACTGTGCATGACTGAAAGTAAAAGGGTGTTTTTCTGCTCCCTTTGTGTTTATCCCATGCCTATGATATGTCGTGAATGCGCATAACAACACGCCATAAACCATTTAATGAATATGATTCACATCATTGGGTGCCTACAGTCCTAAAGGGTAGGTTCTATAGGCTATGACTCAAATAGAGAATCGGTTTATAAGGGACCCTTGAACCTTGAGTATGGATATACCTAACCACATGTGAAACAAAGAGTTTCGCGTGGGTCCAACGGTACGCATACTCATGGGCCATCCCCAAAAGGATTGGGGGTGGTTTGCGGCAACAGGGAGGACGCTTTGGCTGTCCGTCGACATAATCAAAGAGACCTACCGATCAGCGCTACTTGCTATCCAGACTCAGAAGTTTGAACAGAGAGAGAAGAAATTCATTTGAAATTCGTTTTTTTTATGCAATGGAGAAAAAGATTCTCAATCGTGCAAATAGATCAACAAATTCAAATGTCTTAATCAAATTTGTCACTTAAGTTCAAAATTCCTCTCATCGAGTATTCTTAAAGAAAGAACACTCGATTTATGTCAAGGTACCCTGCAAAACAAAGCATAGTAAAGTAATGCCCTAAAGTAATGCCCTAAAGAAGGGCATGTTAGTTTATTCAACAATTGTAGTCCACTATTATGCAAAAAGATTACATAAAGTCCCCAGCAGTGTCGCCAAACTGTGAACCCCTCCCCAAAATATCAAATGCATATGAATGCATGTGACTAAGGAAGAAATGCACGTGATGTGTGAGTCGCCACCTTGTTTAATTATTTCAGGGTAAACTAGGAAAAAACCCTAAGTGACTCCAATTTTAATTAACCTAAATGATAGATTAATTATCCCAATGTTTAAGGCATGGTCTACGAACCCGAGGTGGATCCCGAGACTATGTCATGCTGATGAACTAACCATGAATGAATGCTTTGCAAGGTAATTTGGACCAATGAAAATGTTTATGATGATTTTGAATGATTGCGACTTGCCGCTCGGGGTTAAATCCCGAACGTGCCTACGTACTTCCGTTTGAATGGAAGATCAAAGTCAACGTAGTTTGATAGGCCTCTTCTAGAGGGCTTTAGATGGGATGCTTGATGCATGAGTGTGTGTATGCTTTGTGCATTTTGTTTAGGCATTGTGCCAAAGAATTGATTGTTTTAGGCATTTTGCCAAAAAGTTTTGATTGGACTTATTTGTGTGCCAGAAAAATGTTGATTGGACTTATTTGTTTGCCAAAAAAATGAATTAAGGCTTTTAGCCAAAACATTTTGTGATTTAGGCAATTTAATTGCCGAAAAATTGATTTTAAAGGCTTTTAGCCAAAATGTGTTGATTTGAAAGCTTTTAGCAAAAAGTGCCGATTTAGGCAAGATGTTGCCAAAATTGATTGATGATTTATTTAGGCGACTGTCGCCAAAATTGAATGATTTAAGGCTTTAAAGCCAAAAAGATTGATTTAGTTTTAAGGCATTTTGCCAAAACTTTGATTTAAGCGTTTTATTGCTAAAAAATAACTGATCTTACTTATTGGCAATTTGTTTACCAAAAGTAATTAATCAAACTGCAATGTAGGCAATTTAATGCCAAAAGAACGTGAATAATTTAGGCTACTTAGTCACAATTATTGATGAACTGGACTTAAGCCGAAAATTGTTCGAAATAAAGGCAATCATACCATAGCCATTGATAGACTAGATATTTTAAGCCAATATTGTCGGATTTAGGTTTTAATACCACGATTATTAATTAACCGGGCATTTAGTTTAATCATACTTTAATTGAGGCAATTTACTTGCCTATATGATGACATGAATGCATTTATGCAGTTGTAGAATTAAAAGGAGTAGAAGAGAAGCATGCATGAAGTGCTAAAATTAAATAGGCAGAGTTTTGTTTACGTACCTGATTTAATCGTCGACCGCTTCTTAACTCCAGGTTAAGCTCCTCGTTAAGGGAATTAATTTTAATTTAATTTTAAGTGACCAAGTATCACAACAATAAAATAAAATTAAAATTAAAAAATGCAAGAAAGCAGTAAAGAATCGCAAAGAGCGTAGGGAGAAGGAGCGTCCGTCAACACAGACTGAGTGCCTCAAAACGGAGCCCCAGAGCCGTCTTTTATAGAGAAAAAACGCACCCCGGGCGCGCCTGCCCGCCCTCGAGGGCGGGCATGCGCGCCTGGGCTGGGCGGGCGTGCCCGCCTGGTCTGGGCGGGCGTGCCCGCCCATGCTGGGCGGGCATGTCCGCCCAGGTTGGGCGGGCGTGCCCGCCTTTGCAGGGCGGGTGCGTCCGTCCTTGAGGGTGGGCATGCCCACCCCCGCGGGGGAACATGCGTGCCTTTTTTTTCTTTCCGGAGGCTTTTTCGGGAGTCCCGGACTTCCAAAAAATATTCCGAGACCAGTTTCGTGATCTTCGTAATTTTTCAGACATTTCAAGTACCATATTGGCACACTTCCGGTGAACTTTTTGAATGACCTCTGGTCCGACCGGGCTGTTTGCAGTCCGAAAGAATTGGCTCTTTGAGCCTCAAAATTTAGGTATTCACAGGAGGGAGAAAGATCGTCCGTCAACACAGACAGGGGGTGTCAAAAATGAAGGGGGAGAGGCCATTTTATAGGCCAAAAGGGGTTGCCGGCGGCAGGTGCCGCCGTGGCCGGCGGCAGGGGCCGCGGTTACTTGGGCTTTTTCACTCCGGAGGAGTTTTCGGGAGTTTCGGATCTCAGAAAAATATTCCGGGACCTGTTTCGCGATCCTCGCGACATTCCGGACATTTTAAGTACCATATTGGCATACTTCCAGTAAATGTCCAAAATGGCCTCCGGTCCGGCCGCACTGTTTGCACAGTTGCTGCAGCAAAGTCAAATTTACTGTAGCAAAGTCAAACTAATTGGCATGGCACTGTAGCAGGCGTGCTTTCCTCCATTTAAAGAGTTTCACATACCATGTTATTCCCTTGAGCCTCAAAATTTGAGTATTCACAGTTGCCCCCCACTGGCTATCACAAAAATGATTTATGAGAGCCAGTGGCTTTCTGAAGGAGCAAATTTTTGAGGATGGGCAGAGGGGGAAACTCCGCCGTTGGTTTTTTTTTTTTTTTTTTTTTTTGAGGACTTAAAAAGAAGTTTTGCCTCTTAGAGGACTTGAAAAGAGATTTTGCCTCTTAGAGGATTTGAAAAGATGTTTTGCCTCTTAATGAGGGCTTTAAAAGAGATTTTGCCTCTTAGAGGACTTGAAAAGATGTTTTGCCTCTTAATGAGGGCTTGAAAAGAGATTTTGCCTCTTAGAGGGCTTGAAAAGATGTTTTGCCTCTTAATGAGGGCTTGAAAAGAGATTTTGCCTCTTAGAGGACTTGCAAAAATGTTTTGCCTCTCAATGAGGGCTTGAAAAGAGATTTTGCCTCTTAATGAGGGCTTAAAATGATGTTTTGCCTCTTAATGAGGGCTTGAAAAGATGCTTTGCCTCTCAATGAGGGCTTAAAAAGAGGTTTTGCCTCTTAATGAGGGCTTAAAAAAAATGTTTTGCCTCTCAATGAGGGCTTAAAAAGAGATTTTGCCTCTTAATGAGGGCTTAAAAAAAAATGTTTTGCCTCTTAATGAGGGCTTGAAAAAATGTTTTGCCTCTTAATGAGGGCTTGAAAAGAGATTTTGCCTCTTAATGAGGGCTTGAAAAAATGTTTTGCCTCTTAATGAGGGCTTGAAAAGAGATTTGTTTTATTTATTTTTTATTTTTATTTTTTTTATTTTGATTTATTTATTTATTTATTTATTTTTTTGAGAACCAAGGGTCCACCTAAAGTCGAAATGATCAAATGGTCAAATGGCTTGGTTTTGGATGACAAATGGTTGGTTCTTGGTTAGGGTTTCACCCTGGGTTGTGTATGTGTTTTTTTTTTATAATACTTGCCCCTGAATCCGACTCGGAGGATTTTGCCCCCTCCTTGAGAGAATTGATGCCCTTATTAGCTGAAGTAGAATTTCTTCTTAATGAAAGACTAAAAATTCCGTGATTACTTCTGTGATGAGAGAATGGTGAAGGTTCTTATCACTTCTTGCCCCCAGAATGGTGCTGACCATGGAATACTTCAAGACATTGGTATTGTACTTGTCCAATCGATTGAGGAATCAAAGAGAACAAAGCCACTTACATGACTCGAGGAAACGGACAATGTGGATGACATCGTTCGTCTTGAAAGGATCAAAGAAACGATGGTCCGAGTGGAGACGAGGTATTAAAGAATTACCTCTCAACGATTATGCTTGACATTTTTTATGGTTGTTTTGGAAATCCCGGGGATTGAATTGACATTTTCCTCTCTCTCTTTTTTTTTCGAGGAATGACTCAAAGAGTGACACTTTCAAAACGAACTTTTGAGAATGACTCGATCTTTGTGATTCGTTGTGGAATGACCACTGGTGATGGAGACTTGATTTTAAAGACTCACTGGAGACTCAATTTAGAGACTCAAATTTTTCTTGTAGTGAATTTTGACTCGAAGGAACTCAGTGGTTCCTGGAAAAAATGATTTATATACTCCTGAGAAGACCTTTGAAAGCACTTTTTTTTTTCTTTTTGCCTTAACTTTTGCCTAGTAGCCGCCCTTTCGGGTTTTCGACTCTAGCTTTTATTTTTCTTTTCTTCTCTTTTCTTTATTATTTTTATTATTATATTTTTTTTATTGGCAAAGAGAAAATGCTTTTTATGATGCACACTTATGTTTGTGACCGCGCCTTTGTGGCTGCCTACGTATCTCCAAGAACTCTTCGGGGGATGAGGAGAATCAGGTCTTTCGTAGTTCCTTCAGGGATGCGAACTTCGTGCTCGGCTGGTGCGGAATTCATTTCCGACTTGATGTGAGTGCGGAATTCCTTTCCGTCTTGGTGCGGAATTTATTTCCGACTTACTGGTGGGGCAAAATTCAATTTTGCCTTAATGCTGATTGTGGAATTCATTTCCGATTTGATTTCTTCGCTGGATTCCTTCCCGGCTTGATGTCTTTGCGGGATTCCTTCCCGATTTGATGTTGATGCAGAATTCATTTCTGACTTGATTTCTTCGCGGGTTACCTTCCCGGCTTGATGTCTTTGCGGGATTCCTTCCCGACTTGATGTTGATGCAGAATTCATTTCTGACTTGATTTCTTCGCGGGTTTCCTTCCCGGCTTGATGTCTTCGCGGGATTCCTTCCCGGCTTGATGTCTTCGCGGGATTCCTTCCCGGCTTTATGTCTTCGCGGGATTCATTCCCAACTTTGATGTCGTTGAATCAACTTATTGACTCGAGCTCGTATGATAGAGATGACCCTAGGCGAATCTGACTTTGTTGTTGTAATGGTTTTACCACTGGTTGACTGAAATATGACTTGTATTCATCACAAAGAGTTTTGAATACCCACATTGTGGTGGTAACTTGAGTGGCTTGAGTGTTGAAGAAGCTTTTATGCTTTGAGCTTGTGGCTTCGCCATGTTTGAATTCTTGAGGTCAATTTGATTCTTTTTCTTGAACTTTATCTTCTTCTGAATTTGAAACTTATTTCCTCAATGGTTCTCCTCTCCATAAGGAATTTTGAGGAGACTCTTCCTTTTCCTTGTTTTGAGAAATGGTCCTTGTTTATAAGGACACTTGTACTTGTGCCATGCTTGGCGCTTGATTTTCAAGGTGTTTGTTGTCATCCAATTTATAGAAACGACTGCTTCTTTTAACTTGCTTTTTCAAAATGTGAGCAGCCGCTTGGTCTTTGTCCTTATGGCTGAAATGATTTGTCATCTACCCTTGATGGGCTTGAATTTAACAGAGAGCTTACGGTTGACCCGTTTTTGACAACTTGATTTCCTGTAGCTTTGATTTCTTTCTTTTGTGCAGAAGTTCCTTTTGACCCATTTTTTTCTTTTTGCTTTGTTTGCTTCCTTTTGACCAGGGGTTCCTTTTGTCCCGTTTTTCCTTTTGCTTGCTTAGAAGCAGCCTCTCCATAAAGAATTTCGAGGCAACTTGATTCTGAGATGTATGGATAGCATTGCGACTTCGTGCAGACCCAACCCAATTCCAAACATAACTTCTTTATTCTGTCGCTTTTAAGCTCAAAATTCAGACACCTCTCTGTCGGAGCATCTTCCATTCCTGGGTTTTCGGAGAAACCATTCTGGCCCTAACCCCTTCAATCGGCTTTGCCTCGGTACTGTTTAAAGTCTTGCATACCCTTTTGCTGGATCCTTTCCATGATTACCCTTCAAAACATCCCTTTTAAAGGTGCTTCTTAGGATGCCCCCAGCTTTGATTGATGCAGAGCAAATGAATGCATTTTTCTTTGCCAATTTTTATTATCTTTTTTTTTTGTCATCATTTTCTTTCAATTATTTTTTTTCGATTTTTTTTTTGTGCTTTCACAGGAAAAGATAGAGAGAGAGTATAAACATGATTGGAACGTAAACTGATCCCTTTTTATTGATAAGACAAAATTTGTGTACAAAAGACACTTAGATTTACAAATTTAAATTGAATGAAAACTTGAATGGAAATGAAAATGAAAAGAAAAAAGAAACTAGGCCCTAAAAGATAGACTCTAGGTGGACTATGATGGACTAGGATCGGATTGACTGTAGTGACTTTGCTCTTCTTGATGCTTCAATCAATCAGACATGTTGTTGTTGGTCTTGAACAATTCTTTTGTTCTTTTGGAGGTTTGATCTCAACCTTCTCAGACACAAACTTCATTCATTTCTAAGAAAAGTTCGAAAGGATCGAACGATTCTTGTTCAGCAATTTTTTTTTTTGCATTAATCCCATGGTTAGGCAAGGGATTGGTTGTTATTCAGCTTGCTCTTGGGGATGATAGACCTATTGTCAACCAGGTCTTGTAGACGGTTTTTCAAAGTCCAGCATGATTCGGTCTTATGCCCATGTCCTTGATGGTACTCACAGTATTCTTTGGCTTTTAAATTCTGAGGCAGGGGGTTTGGTAATAGCCTTGCTTCTAAGGGCTTCAGTAAATTTGCTTTCACTGCTTCTCGGAACACCAAAAGGATTGGCATGCCGAGATCAGTATATTGCCTCCTTGGCTGATTGTTTCCCAAATTCCCAACACATAAAGGATTCGTGGGGATTATACCGGCTATTTCATTTGTCTCACTAGACCCAGCATGATTCTGCTTCTTGTATGAGTCTTCTTTGAGCCGACCCAACTGGATTAAGTCTTCCACCTTAGTTGCAGTCGCAATGAGCGATTGGAACGTAGGCAAGTACTGTGTTTGAAGTTGTGACTGGTAGACAGGCAGTAAATTCTTGATTATTATGTCAACTTGTTCCTGTTCAGAGGGTCGGTTGATCATTTGAGCAGCTTTGGCTCTCCACCTCGAAAGGAACGAGGAGAAAGGCTCATTGTTCTTTTGTTTAGTGGTTTCTAGCTCCCTCCGGGTAACATCCACTTCGATATTATAATGGTACTGCATGTTGAAAGCATTGCATATGTCCTCCCAATTCTTCATTTTGGAATGATCCAAGCTTACAAACCATCTTAATGCAGCACCAGTCAAAGATTGCTGAAACAACTGAGCAAGGAGCTCGCTGTTCAGGCCAAACGGGTTGAGGGCACCCACATACATTTTCAGGTGCATTTTGGGACAAGTGGTTCCGTCAAACTTATCCATGTTGGGCATCTTGAATTTTGTAGGTAATCTTGCTTTGGGGAACAAGGACAAGGAGTCCATGTCCACCACTTCTTTGTGTGTTTTAAGGGCAGTAACAGATCTTTCTAACAATTCCAGTTTTTCTCTCATTTTCTGAGCTTCCAACTCAGAAGCAGTTTTGGAGGGCATGTCTTCCAAGTTAGGGATAGGGTTTGAGGATGCAGATGTAGCACCAGGTCCTTGATTGGAGGCAGCATTACCATTTCCCCCAACTGGAGCCCCATTTCCATTACTACCGCCTAGTTCAGCTAATAGGGCAATTCTTTGGGCAGCCAATGCCTCATTCATTCTAGCCTCCATTCTGGCTTCCATTTGTTCAATGAGGTTTTGGATGTCAGACAGTGATGCCATTGGTGCAGTCGGGGTTGTTGGACTTGTGGGTGAGAGCTCAGTTGGTGTTTCGGGTACAGGTGGTCTTTGGAGGGGTACCTGTGAAAGGACATAGTCAAAACGATTAGACTATCCTATATAAGGTGTTTTCATAGGGTATGTGAGATAGTGTGAGGTAGGGTAATGTTGGTATGCTAGGACACCTAGGATGGGACCCAATGGGATGTGATATGTAAGGTAGAGTGCTTAGGCTGAACACCTCGACTTTTCGAAAGGCCCTAAGTTCTCAAAGAAAATTTTTTTGTTGGCCTTAGAGGCCAAAATGTGAATTTTTCGGCCTTTGTGGCCAAATTGGGAGTTTTTGGGCCTTTGGGGCCAAAATGCGAATTTTCGGGCCTTTGTGGCCAAAAAGTGAATTTTTGGGCCTTTGAGGCCAACATGTGAATTTTTGGGCCTCTAGGGGCCAAGATGGGAATTTTCGGGCCTTTAGGGCCAAATTGGGATTTTTTGGGCCTTAGAGGCCAAAATGTGAGTTTCTGGGCCTTAGTGGCCAAATTGTGAATTTTTGGGCCTTATGGGCCAAATTGGGAATTTTTGGGCCTTTGTGGCCAAATCGGAAATTTTAGGACCAAAATGTGATTTTCCAGGTCTTAGGGACCAAAATGTAAGTTTTCAGGTCTTAGGGACCAAAATGTGAATTTTCAGGTCTTAGGGACCAAAAATATAATTGTTTTTAGGTCTCAGGGACCAAAATGTGATTTTTCAGCTTTGAAATGGAATGTTTTTTTTTGTAAGTCTTTTTTTTTTTTTTCATTTTCCAGACCCTCTTTTTTTTGTGAAGTATGGGATGAATGCGTGAATGCGCACAATATCAAAACATAATTCATTTTAATGGAATGATTCAGCATCATTGGGTGCATATAGCCTTAAAGGATAGGTTCTATAGGCTATGACACAAATAGAGAATTGGCTTATTAAGGGACCCTTGAACCTTGAGTAAGGATATACCTAACCACATGTGAAACAAAGAGTTTCGCGTGGATCCAACGGTACGCATACTCATGGGCCACCCCCAAAAGGATTAGGGATGGTTTGCGGTAACAGGGAGGACGCTTTGGCTGTCCGTCGACATAATCAAAGAGACCTGCCGATCAGCGCTACTTGCTATCCAGACTCAGAAGTTTGAACAGAGAGAGAAGAAATTCATTTGAAATTCATTTTTTATGCAATGGAGAAAAAGATTCTCAATCGTGCAAATAAATCAACAAGTTTTAATGTTTTAATCACACTTTACGATTAAGTCCAAATTTCCTGATCAAGTATTCTTAAAGAAAGAACACTCGATTCGTGCTATGATATCCTGCAAAACAAGGCACAATAAAATAATACCCTAAAGAAGGGCAGGTTAGTTTACACAGCAATTGTAGTCCACTTTTATGCAAAAAGATTACATAATTAATTTTCCCCAGTGAAGTCGCCAAACTGTGAACCCCTACCCCAAATGTCATAGGCATATGAATGCATATGATTAAGGACAGAAATGCACGTGAGTGTGTGAGTCGCCACCTTGTTTAATTATTTTAGGGTAAACTAGGAAAAAACCCTGAGTGACTCCAATTTTAATTAACCTAGTTACTAGATTAATTATCCCAATGTTTAAGGCACAATCTACGAACCCGAGGTGGATCCCGAGACCATGTCATGCTGATCAACTAACCAAAAGAATGAATGCTTTGCAAGGTAAATGATGTAATTGGACCAAACGAAATGTTTAAGTGATTTCGACTTGCCACCCGGGGTTAAATCCCGAATGTGCCTACGTACTTCCGTTTGAATGGAAGATCAAAGTCAACGTAGTTCGATAGGCCTTCTTTGAAGGGCTTTGAAGGTGTATGCTTAATGCATGAGTGTGTGTATGCTTCGTGCATGTTTGTTTAGGCATTTTGCCAAAGGATCGATTGATTCGATTAGGCGTTCGTCGCCAAAAATGTTGGTTTTAAGGCATTTGTGCCAAAAATGGTTGTCGGGCGATTTATCGCCAAAGTCGTTGATTTTAAGGCTCTTAGCCAAAATGGTTGATTTAGGCAGTCTGTTTGCCAAAATGATGTGATTGGGCGATTGTCGCAAAAATTATTGATTTTAAGGCTTTTAGCCAAAATGTGTTGATTTAGGCAATCTGTTTGCCAAAAGTGTTGATTGGGCGATTGTCGCCAAAATGATTGATTTTAAGGCCTTTGGCCAAAAAGTGTTGATTTAAGCAATTCGTTTGCTAAAATGTGTAATTTAGGCGATTGTCGCCAAAATGGTTGATTTTAGGGCTTTTGGCCGAAATGAGTTGATTTAGGCAATTTGTTTGCCAAAATGATGTGATTGGGCGATTGTCGCCAAAATGATTGATTTTAAGGCCTTTGGCCAAAAAGTGTTGATTTAAGCAATTCGTTTGCTAAAATGTGTAATTTAGGCGATTGTCGCCAAAATGGTTGATTTTAGGGCCTTTGGCCGAAATGAGTTGATTTAGGCAATTTGTTTGCCAAAATGATGTGATTGGGCGATTGTCGCCAAAATGATTGATTTTAAGGCCTTTGGCCAAAAAGTGTTGATTTAAGCAATTCGTTTGCTAAAATGTGTAATTTAAGCGATTGTCACCAAAATGGTTGATTTTAGGGCCTTTGGCCGAAATGAGTTGATTTAGGCAATTAGTTTGCCAAAATGTGCGATTTAGGCTTTAATGCCACGATTATTAATTAATCGGGCGTTCGAGCTTAATCACAATTTATTGTCGAAACGTGATTGATTAAGGCTTTTAGCCACAATTATTGATTAATTGGACTTAAGCCAGATTTGTTGAAAATAAGGCAGTTGAACCGTAGTTATTAATTAACTAGGCTCTTTAGCCAAAATTGTCGGATTTAAGCTTATTACCACGATTATTAATTAACTGGGCATTTAGCTTAAATTCATTTACTTGAGGCAATTTGTTTGCCTAATGATGACATGGATGCATTTATGCAGTTGTAGAATTATTAGGAGTAGAAGAGAAGCATGCATGAAGTGCTAAAATTAAATAGGCAGAGTTTCGTTTACGTACCTGATTTAATCGGAAACCGCTTCTTAACTCCAAATTAAGCTCCTTGCTTGGGAATTATTAATTAATTTTAATTTGTTTGATTTTAGTGTGCAAATATCATAACAAAATATAATAAAAATTGAATTAAAATGCAAAAAACCGGTAAAGAAATCGCAAGGAGTGTGGGAGGGAGAAAGATCATCCGTCAACACAGACAGGGGGTGTCAAAAATGAAGGGGGAGAGGCCATTTTATAGGCCAAAACGGGTCTGGCGGCAGGTGCCGCCGGCGGTTCCGGGTCCCAAAAAAATATTCCGGGACCTGTTTCGCGATCCTCGCGACATTCCGGACGTTTTAAGTACCATATTGGCATACTTTCAGTAAATGTCCAAAATGGCCTCCGGTCCGGCCGGACTGTTTGCACAGTTGCTGCAGCAAAGTCAAAGTTACTGTAGCAAAGTCAAACTAATTGGCATGGCACTGTAGCAGGCGTGCTTTCCTCCATTTAAAGAGTTTCACATACCATGTTATTCCCCTGAGCCTCAAAATTTGAGTATTCACAGGAGGCGACGGGACACCTAGACTTTTATAGGCTTTTGGACTTTTGTTGTTTTTCCCTTATTTTGACTTTTTTGACTTTTTATTTGGGACTTTGACTTTGGATTTTGGATTTTGTTCTTTAGCTTTGGATGTATGCTTTGTTTTTTTTTTTTTTTTTTTTTGGACTTGGACTTAGACTTCATTATTTATTTATTTTTCTTGGATTCTTTTGCTTTCTGCTTGACTTCGGACTGTTTGACTTTATTGCTTTAATTGGGAATGTCATTTGACTTTTAAGCTTTCCAAGCATTTTCCAACTTTATTTAGTCAAGCTCTAATTTTTGCCTAAGCCGCCCTTTTGGGTTTTCAGCTTAGCGAGCTACCCATTTTTTCCTAAGCCGCCCTTTCGGGTTTTCAGCTTAGCGGGCCTCGACTTTTGCCTAAGCCGCCCTTTTTGGGTTTTCAACTTAGCGGGTTTTTTTTCACTTTTTTTTCTTTTCTTTCCTCTTTTTTTTTTTTTTTGGCAAAGAAGAATGAATGATGAAATGATTTTTTCATTAATGTTTAGACCGCGCCCAAAGAGGGTTGCCTACATATCTCCGATACATAATTTCTTTTTTTTTTTTTTTCCGAGGAGAATCAGGTCTAATGTAGCTCTTTTTTTACATCATGCAATGATTATAATTACACATAATATCTTTTTAACTGATCTAAATTACATGGATTCGTGAACTCCAAACCATCTAAATCAATCAAAATGATGGCTCCGCCAGACAGTATTTTCTTTAGAACGTAGGGCCAAGCCCAATGAGGACGGAACTTCCCACGTGGGTCTATGACTGGTTGTCTAATTTCCTTCAAGACCAAACTACCTTCTTCCAATTTTCGGTCTTTGACCTTCTTATTAAAATGCCGTGCCATTCTTCTCTGGTAAACTTGAGTTTGGTGGGTCGCTTGTAATCTTTTCTCATCAACACCCAGGAGTTGGAGGTGGTAATTCTGGACCCAATCCGCTTCGCTAATTTGGCTTTCCCGGATGATCCTTGCCGACCGAACTTCCAGTTCAACAGGCAGCACTGCCTCCATACCATATACCAAGGAATACGGGGTTGCCCCAGTAGGCGTTCTGATTGAAGTCCTGTATCCCCATAAGCCATTTGGTAATTGTTCATGCCAAGCTTTATGCTTTTGAACTGTCTTTTGTAAAATGACCTTTATAGCCTTATTTGCAGCCTCCACAGTCCCATTTGTTTGTGGCCGATAGGGTGAAGACTTGTGATGCTGAATCTTCTTTTGCTTCAGCAGGTCAGAAAATTCACTTTGAAAGTGGGACCCGTTATCAATAATGATCTCGAATGGCGTTCTGTATTGACAAAGGATGTTAGTACGAACGAACTGTGCTGCCTTCTTGGCATTCAAGACCGAATAGGAGGCTACCTCAATCCACTTAGTGAAATAATCAACAGCGACCAAGATAAATTGATGACCATTGGAAGCCTTTGGGTGGATTTTTTCGATCACGTCTATGCCCCAAGTTGCGAAAGGCCATGGTGAAGCAATGGGATTCAAATTGACCGGAGGCTATCTTTGCAGCTTAGCAAAAATTTGACACTCATGGCACTTCTGCGCGTGCCTCACGCAATCTGTATTCATGGTCGACCAGTAATAACCCAGGTTCACGATTTTCCAAGCCAAGGCTATCCCGTGCATGTGTGGACCAGACTCCCCATTATGTATGGAATCCATGATGGTTTGAGCTTCTCCCTCATCAACGCACCTTAGGTGCAGGCCATTCCAACTTCTTTTATACAGAACTCCCCCAGTAAGGAAATATCCGGATGCTAACTGTCTCAATGTCCATTGATCAGTCTTGGCGGATCCCTCCGGGTAGGCTTCATTCTGAAGATAATTCTGTATATCCCAATACCAGGGCTTGTCATCCACCAAATTCATGATATGTGCTGGCTGTTTCTGTAGCCGAACTGTCAGAGGTCGAATGACTTGGTCTCCCCCTACATTAACCATGGAGGCCAAAGTAGCCAGAGCGTCAGCAAATTGATTTTTGGCTCGCGGCAAGTAGTGGAAGGATAAATCCTCAAATTGCTGAGCCAATTCGTCCAAGCGTTGTAGGTAAGGAACTAAACGCTCTTCCTTAATTTTCCATTTTCTCAAAGCTTGGGAGACTATTAAATTGGAATCCCCGAAAACCTTGAGGACCTTTATTTCGTTTTCCAGGGCTGCTTCTAACCCCTTTATGCAAGCTTCATACTTGGCTTCATTATTGGTGTAGTCAAAATCTAATTTGACTGCAATTGGGACGTATTCTCCACAAGGAGTTTTGAATACGACTCCAACCCCATTTCCATGGTAGTTTAAAGCTCCATCGAAGTACATTTCCCAGACGTCACTTTCTAAGCTCAACAAGTCTTCATCAGGAAATTCTACCTCCGGCATTTGGTCTTTGATTGGTAATTCTGCTAATTGATCAGCCAAGGCTCCGCCTTTCATTGCCTTCCGTTGTATAAATTTTAAATCATAGGCTGCGAGCACCGACACCCACTTAGCCATCTTACTGTCAAGAACCGGCCTCTCCATAAGGAATTTCAAGGGGTTCGATTCAGAAATAACGTATATGGTGTAGGACGAGAGGTAGTGCTGCAGCTTTGTACAAGCCCAAACTAGAGCCAGACACAACTTCTCTATCTTATTGTATTTTAGCTCGTACTCTAGCATCCTTTTGCTGAGGTAATACATGGCATTTTCTACCCTTGTATCTTCTGCTTGTTGAGCTAGCATTGCACCCATCGCTTCTTCTGTCACTGATAGGTACAATAGCAAAGGCTTGCCTAGCCTTGGTGGCTGTAAAACTGGCGGGGATAACAGATATTGCTTGACTTGGTCGAAAGCTTTCTGACAATCCTCATTCCATTTGATGGCTACTCCTTTCCTGAGTAATTTGAAAATCGGACCACAAGTATTGGCCGATTGATGAACCGACTGATGTACTGTAGTCTTCCCAAGAAACCCCAAACTTCTTTTTCCGTCTTCGGTGCTGGCATTTCCAGAATGGCTTTGGCTTTTGAAGGGTCAATCTCTATGCCCTTCCGACTGACCATATGCCCTAGAAATACTCCGGATGTAGCTCCAAACAGACATTTTGCCAGGTTGAGCTTTAAATTGTACTTTCGAAGTCTAAGGAAGAACTTCTCAAGTGCTGTTGTATGTTCCTCAGCTGTTTTTGATTTAACAACCATATCGTCCACATACACTTCTACTTCTTTGTGAATCATGTCATGGAAGATGGTCGTTGCCATTCTTTGATAGGTTGCCCCGGCATTTTTGAGCCCAAAAGGCATAACCCTATAGCAGTAGGTTCCCCACTCCATGATGAATGCCGTTTTCTCTTTGTCTGGCAAATGCATCATTATTTGATTGTATCCGACAGCGAGATCGGTCAAGGAGACCATCTCGTGTCCAGCCATTCAATCCACCAACAAGTCAATATGCGGCAGGGGGAAGTCATCCTTCGGACATGCTTTATTCAAATCCCGGTAATCCACACACATTCTGACTTTGCCATCTTTCTTAGGCACCGGCACAATATTTGCTAACCACGTCGGGTAGGCAATGGGTTCTATGAACTTATTCTCCAGTTGCTTGGCTACTTCCTCCTTGATTTTCAAGGACCATTCTGTTTTCAGCGTTCTTAGCTTCTGTTTTACCGGTTTAGCCTCAGGGTATACTAGAATCTTGTGCACCGCTATTGCCGGGTCAATTCCCGTGATGTCACTTGCCTTCCACATGAAGCAATCGGCAAACTTTTTCAAGCATTCAATGACCTGTTCCCTGTTCACACAGTCAAATGCAATGTATGTATGTTCATTTTCTTCTTTGCCAATTATTATTTTTTCTTTTTCATTTTTTATTTCATTTATTTGATTTTCATTATTTTTGCTTGGGAATGCTTGGAAAGATAGATACGCGGGGTAGCCAATAATTTGAAAAGCTCTTATTGATTAGGACGGAATCATCCTCAAAAATTACATCAAATTTGAAGTCTGGATTTTCTAAATTCGACACAGACGACTCAGAACTGGAACTGGACTCTGACTCGGTTTAAGATTCGGGGTCAGACTCAGGCTCAGTACAGGACTTGATTACGGACTTTGACTCTAGGTTTGACTCGGGAGGGGGTTTATCAGCAGCATGCTCCTCCTCGGCGTACCAGTTGGTGAGAGGCCCTTTGTACAACTTGATCAGGCTCAGCAGGTCTTGGTTCCCATCATTTCCTGTAATGACCGCAACCTCGTCAAAGAGACTGGGCTACATGAAGTCTTCCACTTCCAGTTCAGTTATTGTTTCGGGCTTGTTGTCCCAGACATCAGAAAATACTTCTAACCCAGGCAGCATCTTCTTAGCAGTCGGGCAGTAAAATGGTTCTTGGAAGTCACGATAAGGAATCGTTTCTCCCGGTTTGCAGAAATGACCATTCAAAGTCAAAAGGTAAGGTCGCATTTGTACACTCTTCTTCTTTCTTCTCCCGATCCTTCCAGCCAGGTCTTCATCAGTGGGCTCATATCCTAGCCCAAAAGTCCCTTTATTCACTAGACATTCCCAAGCTTGCAGTGCGGGGTATGTCTTTCCGAACCTTGCCATGACCATTCTTGGCACGTAGGACATTCTCAGCATCAAAGGCACTATGCAATTTATTTGCATTGTCCCGAAATCAAAGAGAATTCGAGAGTTTACAGTCTTTCCTTCTATGAATTGCACAGTGTCATATTAAAATCCCGAGAGGGGCAAATTGGCATTTTCAGGGTTGAGCTCAAAGAGAGGTTGGCCCTTTGGCTTCTTGAGCTGGCTGTAATCATCCCCTTGAACCGTTATAATTTTACCCTCGTAGGGGAATTTGACCTTTTGGTGCAAAGAGGAAGGTACTGCCTTGGTATGGTGTATCCATGGCCATCCCAGAAGCAGGTTGAAACTGGTGGGCACGTCAATTACTTGGAACGGTACCTCCATTATGGCTGGCCCAATTGCCAATTTTAGTGCAGCAACCCCCAATACTTCCCTCTGGGTGCTGTCATATGCTTTCACTACCTGGTCCGATGGAATGAAATCTGTTTCTTCCAACCCTAGACAACTGGCTACCCTTAGTGGGCAGACGTTCAGTGCTGACCCATTATCAATGAGAACCATGGGCACAGTTTTATCTCTGGTCTGAACAGTGACGTAAAGGGCATCATTGTGACTGCCTCCCTCCTTGGGCAAGTCATCATCAGAAAACCTGATTCTTTGCATCTTTGATGATTGGGTGAGGGTGGATGCCAGCACTTCAGGGCTAACCTCCACCGATGTTTGAAGTTGACTCAAAGCCTTGCAAAGAGCTTGGTGATGAGGAAAGGATGATGCCAGAAGTTCCCAAATCAATACCCTAGCTTGTGTCTTTTTTAGTTACGAGAGTACCGGGTCCTCCTTCGGCTCAGCTGCCCTTTGGTAGGGCTTATTTTGGACTTTGTCCAGAACTATCGGTTCATACTTTCTCCCACTCCTGGTCATAGCATCGACCTCTTCAGTTAGGTCATTCAGATCCAGGACACAGATTTCATTCATTTCTAGGAATAGGTCGAAAGGATCGATCAATTCCTGGTCAGAAACAATAGCATTTACCAATTGATTTGGTAAGGGATTAGTGCTAATGTTTGGCTTATTCCTTGGAATAATTGAACCGTTGTCCACCAGGTCATGGATACGGTTCTTAAGCGTCCAGCACGCTTCAGTCTTGTGCCCGTTACCCTGATGATACTCACAGTATTCGTCAGCTCTGTAGTTCCTTGGTAATGGGTTGGGTGGCGGCCTTGCTTCCAAAGGCTTGATGTAGTTTGCCTTGACAGCCTCTCGGAATACCAAAAGGATTGGCATCCCGAGATCAGTATATGTCCTTTTCGACTGACTGCCATTTCTCATATTTCCCACACGTAAAGGATTCGTAGGGGTGATGCTTGCCACTTCGTGGACTTTACTAGCTTGGCTAGGCTTCTTATATTTTGAGGTTCCCGAGTCTTCTTTTAGTTGCCCCATTTGAATTAAATCCTCTACCTTCGTAGCAGTGGCAATGAGCGACTGGAACGTCAGTAGGTACTGAGTTTGCAGTTGTTGTTGGTAGACAGGCAGCAGATTTTTGATGATTATGTCTACCTGTTCTTGTTCTGAAGGCCGATTGATCATTTGGGCGGCCTTGGCCCTCCACCTCGTAAGGAATGAGGAAAAGGGTTCGTTGTTCTTTTGTTTGGTGGTTTCCAGTTCTCTCCGAGTAACATCCACTTCTATATTATAGTGGTACTGCGTGTTAAACGCATTGCACATGTCTTCCCAGGTCTTCATTTTAGACCGATCCAGGCTGACAAACCACCTCAAAGCAACACCGGTGAGTGATTGTTGAAACAACTGAGCAAGGAGCTCGCTGTTCAGTCTGAACGGGTTGAGGGCACCCACATACATTTTTCCGGTGCGTTTTGGGACAAGTGGTTGCATCAAACTTGTCCATGTTGGGCATTTTGAACTTTGTTGGCAGTCTTGCTTCAGGGAACAAGGACAAGGAGTCCATGTCCACCACTTCCTTGTGTGTCTTAAGGACAGTAATAAACCTTTCTAACAATTCCAGCTTTTCTTTCATTTTCTGAGCTTCCAGCTCAGAGCAGTTCTGGAGGGCATGTCATCCAAGGCAGGGTTTGAGGACGTCGGTTCAGCAGCAGGTCCCTGATTAGAGGTAGCAGGTCCACTTCCCCCAGCGGAAGCCCCATTTCCATTACCATTACCTAGTTCAGCTATTAGGTCAGTTCTCTGGGCAGCTAATGCCTCATTCATTCTAGCCTCCATTCTGGCTTCCAGTTGTTCCATGAGATTTTGGATGTCAGCAAGTGATGCCATTGGTGCAGTTGAAGTTGGTGAAGTTGGTGAAGCTGGTGAGGTTGGTGATAGCACTGTAGGTGTGACTGGAACTTGGATAGGCACTCGAAAAGTGGATACCTGCTCGGATAAAGGTAGCTGGATTAGGGTACAGTGGGTAGTATTGTGTATCAGGGTAGCTGAGGTAGATCGACTCCTTTGTCCAATTGTGCATGACTAAAAGAATATTTTGTGTTCTTTTTAATGTTTTTAATATTTATGAAATGATATGTTATGAATGCGCACAATATCACGTCATAATTCATTTTCATGATATGATTCACGTCATTGGGTGCATACAGCCCTAAAGGATAGGTTCTATAGGCTATGACACAAATAGAGAATTGGCTTATTAAGGGACCCTTGAACCTTGAGTAAGGATATACCTAAGGACATGTGAAACAAAGAGTTTCGCGTGGGTCCAACAGTACGCATACTCATGGGCCACCCCCAAAAGGATTAAGGATGGTTTGCGGTAATAGGGAGGACGCTTTGGCTGTCCGTCGACATAATCAAGGAGACCTGCCGATCAGCGCTACTTACTATCCAGACTCAGAAGTTTGAACATAAGAGAAGAAATTCATTTGAAATTCGTTTTTTATGCAATGGAGAAAAACATTCTCAATCGTGCACATAAATCAACAAATTTAAATGTTTTAATTAAATTTTATAATTAAGTCCCAAATTCCTTATCAAGCATTCTTAAAGAAAGAACACTTGATTCGTGTTAGAGTACCCTGCAAAATAAAGCACAACAAAATAATACCCTAAAGAAGGGCAGGTTAGTTGATTCAGCAATTGTAGTCCACTTTATGCAAAATGATTACATAAATCCCCAGCGGAGTCGCCAAACTGTGAACCCCTCCGCCAAAAATAAGCATATAATGAATATGACTAAGGGCAGAAATGCACGTGAATGTGTGAGTCGCCACCTTGTTTAATTATTTTAGGGTAAACTAGGAAAAAACCCTAAGTTGACTCCAATTTTAATTAACCTAATTACTAGATTAATTATCCCAATGCTTAAGGCATAGTTAGCAAACCCGAGGTGGATCCCGAGACTATGTCATGCCGATTAACTAACCTAAGTGTGAATGCTTTGCAAGGTAATGATGCAATTGGACCAATAAAGTGTTTTGATGATTTCGACTTGCCGCTCGAGGTCAAATGCCGAACGTGCCTACGTACTCTCGTTTGAATGAGAGATCAAAGCCGACGTAGTTCGATAGGCCTTTTTTAAAGGGCTTTGAATGGGTATGCTTAATGCATGAGTGCGTGTATGCTTCGTGCATTTTGTTCAGGCATTTTGCCAAAGAATTGATTGATTTGATTAGGCGTTTGTTGCCAAAAGTGTTGATTTAAGGCTTTTAGCCAAAAAGATTGATTTAGGCAATTGGTTTGCCAAAAGTTGATGTGATTTAGGCAATTGGTTTGCCAAAAGTGATTATTTGAAGGCTTTTAGCCAAAATTTGGTTGATTTAGGCAATTTGTTTGCCAAAAGTGTTGATTGGGTGATTGTCGCCAAAATTGATTGATTTAAGGCTTTTAGCCAAAAAATTGATTAATTCAAGGCTTTTTTCCAAAGCTTCGATTTAAGCAATTTGTCGCTAAGAATGGATAATCTTATTTATAGGCAATTTGTTTGCCAAAAAGTGATCAATTGAATTGCAACATAGGCAATTTATTGTCAAAAAAAATGTGGTTAATTAAGGCTATTTAGCCACAATTATTGATTAATTGGACTTAAGCCGGACTGTTTGAAATAAAGGTGATTATACCATAGTCATTAATTGACTAGATACTTTAGCCAATATTGTCGAATTTAGGCTTTAACACCACGATTATTAATTAACCGGGCATTTAAGCTTAATCATATTTAATTGAGGCAGTTTATTTGCCAAATTGATGACGTGAATGCATTTATGCAGCAGTTTAATTCAGAATTGGAGTAGAAGAGAAATTATGCAAATTATTAAAATGGGCAGAGTTTCGTTTATTTACCTGAGTCAGTCGTCGGCCACTTCTTAGCTCCAGGTTAAGCTCCTCGTTAGGGTATTTAATTACAGTTAATTTAACTTAAGTGACCAATTAACAAAGCAAGAAAGCAATAAAAGCTAAATGAAAAATGCAGAAAAAGCAGTAAATAGAACCGCAAGGAGCGTAGGGGAGAAGAGAGCGTCCGTCAACACAGACTGAGTGAGTAAAAATGAACGAATCGGGGCTGTATCTATAGGAAAAATAAGCCGGAGGGCGGTTCTGACCCCCCTGGAGGGCGGTCAGAATCGCCGTTGACGGCGGTCAGAATCGCCGGCGAGGGCGGTCAGACCGCCGTTGACGGCGGTCAGAACCACCGAAACCCTGTCCGCTCGCTAGTTTTTTTCGTTCCAGAGGCTTTTTCGGGAGTTCCGTACCTCCAAAAATTATTTTGAGAGTACCTCCGAGTCCCTCGCGACGTCCCGGACGTTTTAAGTGCCATATTGGCATACTTCCGATAAATTTCCAAAATGGCCTCCGGTCCGGCCGGACTATTTGCAGTCCGGGAAAACAGGCTTTTTTGAGCCTCAAAATTTGAGTATTCACAACCCCCATCACACAAATAAGCGCGTCCGCCTATATATGAGGGCTGATAACCCTAGCATATGATCATAGCTTCTTATCATAATGGCATCAAATGCCGAGCATGCTCATCATACATAATAAAATCAAATGTTGCATCAAATTCACGCCACGTATATTAGAGCCCAAAATCTTTATTTTAATTCTTAATTCATAATACTTCTCAGAAACCTTATCTTATTCTTTAGTCTTCTTAAATTCATAAAGTAAGCTTACTTTAGAACATAAGAAACTCATGAAAATTTCTTACTTAAACATAATTACTTAACATAGAAAATTTCTTATCATATGAAATCATACATGTAAGCTTACTTTTGAACTTAAGTGACTCATGAAAACTTCATACGTAAACATAATTACTTAATATATAAAATTTCTCATAAATTCCTTTTCTTTTAAAACTTTCTTAAAGTCATAATGAAATTTATCATAAGTAACTTCTTATCATATAAAATCATACTTTCCTTATTCAAAATTCAAAGCACATACACCTTAAATACCCATTTTTTTAAAACTCTAAACATATGAAACTTATCAAAATGTTAATGAAAACCAAGGGGAGCAATATATAGATAGCATACCGTACAAAAAAAAATAATTAAGCCTTACCACCCTAGAGTGGTTTGGCCTCTTAATGAAAACCAAGAGGAGGAATTTCCTTCTCTAACCAAGCATACTAACATAACTCTTATGCACCAAGGTATCCATTTCTATCCTCATCATGCATTATCTAAACTAATTCCACACTTTATCCCAAAATTTCCAACAATTTTGCCCATTTATATCCATTTAAACAATTCTACAATAACACTTTTCAAACTTATATCTGTGAACCCCTCCCCAAATATCAATGCATACGAATGCATGTGACTAAGGAAGAAATGCACGTGATGTGTGAGTCGCCACCTTGTTTATTTTCGGGTAAACTAGGAAAAAACCCTAAGTGACTCCAATTTTAATTAACCTAATTACTAGATTAATTAACCCGATGTTTAAGGCATGGTCTACGAACCCGAGATGGATCCCGAGACTATGTCATACTGATAAACTAACCATGAGTGGATGCTTGAATGCTTTGCAGGGTGAATGACATGTTTAAAGTGATTTCGACTTGCCGCCCGGGGTGAAATCCCGAACGTGCCTACGTACTTCCGTTTGAATGGAAGATCAAAGTCCACGTAGTTTGATAGGCCTCTTTTAGAGGGCTTTGAAGGGGATGCTTTATGCATGAGTGTGTGTATGCTTTGTGCATTTTTGTTTAAGCATTTTGCCAAAGAATTGATTGATTTTTAGGCATTTGATGCCAAAAGTATTGATTTTAATGGCTTTTAGCCATTAAAAGATGTGTTTGATTGGACTTATTTGCTAGCCAAAAATGAATTAAGGCTTTTAGCCAAAATGATTTTTGTGATTTAGGCAATAAATTGCCAAAAGTGTCGATTAGGCGATTGTCGCCAAAATGATCGATTTTTAGGTTTTAAAACCTAAAAATTGATTTAGTTTTAAGACATTTTGCCAAAACTTTGATTTTAAGCAATTGTTGCCAAAAGAACGTGATTAATTAAGGCCTTTTGATCATAATTATTGATTAATTGGACTTAAGCCGAAAATTGTTCGAAATAAAGGCAATCATACCATAGCCATTGAAAGACTAGATATTTTAAGCCAATATTGTCAGATTTAAACTTTAATACCACGATTATTAATTAACCGGGCATTTAGCTTAATCATATCTTAGTTGAGGCAATTTACTTGCCTATATGATGGTATGAATGCATTTATGCAGTTGTAGAATTATTAGGAGTAGAAAAGAAGCATGCATGAAGTGCTAAAATTAAATAGGCAAAAGTTTAACTTACGTACCTGATTTAATCGTCGACTGCTTCTCAACTCCAGGTTAAGCTCCTCGTTAAGGGAATTAATTTTAGTTTAATTTTAAGTGACCAAGTATCACAACAATAAAATCAAACTAAAAAAAATGCAAGAAAGCAGTAAAGAATCGCAAAGAGCGTAGGGAGAAGGAGCGTCCGTCAACACAGACTGAGTGAAGAAAACGGAGGGTCGGGGCCACTTTTTATAGGCAAAAAATGGACATTTCGGCGGCCGGGCCGGCGGTGTCCGGCGGCCGAGCCGCCGGGGTTCGGAGGCTGGGCCGCCGGAGTCCGGAGGCTGGGTCGCCAGGGACTCGGCGGCTGGGCCGCCGGTGCTCGGTGGCAGGGTTGTTGGAGGTCGGCGGCGGAGCCGCCGTGCCGGTGGTTTTGACAAAATTCGCTCCGGAGGCTTTTCCGAGAGTTTCGGACCTCCAAAAAAAATTCCGAGACCAGTTCCGCGATCCTCGCGACGTTCCGGACGTTTTAAGTACCATATTGGCATATTTTCGGGGAACTTCCAAAATGGCCTTTAGCCTGGTCGGGCTGTTTGCAGTCCGAAAAAAAGATGGCTCTTTGAGCCTCAAAATTTGGGTGTTCACAGTTGCCCCCCACCGGCAACCATAAAAAATGATTTATGGGAGTCGGTGGTTGTCTGAAACGCAAATTTTGGAGGCGAAAAACGGACGCGTCTAGAAGACCCGCGTTTCGACCATTTTCTTATAAATAGCTTGAAATCTCACTATCCACTCATTCTAAACTCTCTACACACAAGAGTTCTCTCAAATCCTCTCATCTTTCAAAGTTTTACAAGACCTCCTTCCTCTATGGCTTCACCAAGCAGTGAGGAGGATTTTCTCGGGTCTTTGGGGATTTCTCTCGACGAGGTTAATCTAATGGCAGACGCTGACACGCACGCTTCCATGACTAGCATCTATGCCCAGGTGAGTTCTTTTCCACCTTTGCATATTTTATTATCTGGGCCTTAGGCCGAAAAAAACTGTGGATTTTTAGGGCCTTAGGCCAAATTGTGAACTTTGGAATTTCTTTTGTTACCTCTTTATTAGTATGCATGCTAGAAATGGAACTAAGATATTACCCTAACTAAGGAACCGAGGAGTAACTCTTAGGTCGTCTTTTACCTTTTAGGATTCCCGTATCAAACTGGATGTTGCCGAAAGTTCTGTGGCCGGAGTTCCGCTTGAACTATTTGATCAAAATAACCCGATTGGTGCGATTATCCGTCCATCCTATCTGGGCTATCTGAGATATCTTGACATGGGTCGAAGTAACTACAAGGAGCTATTGTGCGCTTTGGCTGAGAGGTGGTGGGACACTACCAATACCTTCCATTTTTCTTGGGGCGAGTTGACAATGACCCCTGCGGATTTTTCTGTGATCTCCGGGATCCCTTTCGGCATTCGGCCGATCGAGCTATATGATGATTGGAGGGTTGATATCTCCCCCGACCGAATGGTGGAGCTGATTGGGATAGACCTGCCTCGGACTGTCGAGCCAGGCTCTGCTACCCCTGCTCTGAGTATCTCCAGACGTTGGTTATCCCTCCAGGCCCCAGGCATCTACGCTAGATACGGGCGGGGAGAGCTGACGGCTACTCAGGTGGCCCGATTTACCTTGTTGCTGTTGTTTGCTTCGACCTTCTGGTCCAACAGGAAAGAGAGGTTTAACCCTTCTATCTTAAAGAGTTTGGAGAACTTGGCTCATTTAGAGGAGTATGACTGGGCCGGTGCTGTTCTGAGCCGCATGTATGATGATATGTGTGACTTGAGCCGAGGCCACAGCAAGCTTAGCGGGACCTACTACTTCTGGGAGGTAGTGTAAAGAACATTCTCCCTTTCTGTACTCCTTTCTCTCTCTCTTTTTTTTTTACTGATCCCCCTTTTTGTTCTGCAGACTTGGGCATTTGAGCACTTTCCTTATACTCGCCCAAAGTTGCTCCAGCCTAACCCCGAATCAGGGCTGGCGCCTCTGGCTTGGAGATGGTACAAATCAAACCTTCATCCGGTCCGGCATAAGAAGTCGCTGAAGGAGCTGAGAGCCTTTTTTGATACGTGCCCGGTGGAGCAGGTACATGATTGGTGACTTTTACATATGTTAAATAAAAAGGATTTACTAACATATTTGTATCTTCTATAGGCTGAAGTGGGGCCGATGGCTGCCCGCTTACAGGGCTGGATTCAGGCTGATCCTGATTTTCAGAGGTCAGATACCTTGTCCCAACGGAGAGTGGTCCTGTCACACCCCATCCTGCGGCGATATTATTTGGGTGAGAGAGTGGACTTTCAGATAAGAGGCTGTCGTTCTGTCCCTTATGCCCCTCCCGAGGACGAGCGGGTAGGCAGATGATACTCACGGCTGCTCATACTGAGGGCATCCCCCATGTGGAGTTCCTCATGGGGGGAGATTACGATGAGTTCTGCGGGCTTTCTTTGATGCCGCCCATCGAATCTCGTTTTGATGATTTCCAGGAACCGGTTCCTTCTCGACCGCTTGGCACCTGTTCTTCTCGGGCTTCGGGCCCCTCGACTAGGACTCCAAGGAGGAGGCCCAGGACTGATCCTACTTCTTCTACCCCGACTGCGAGACCGTCGCAGGCTGGGCCCAGCCGGTTGGTAGGTTCTTTCAGAGCTCCCCGGGCTATTTTGGAGGCTACCGGGCCGCTTCACCCAGACCTTGCCAGTCTACGTCTTCCATATGGTATTTCCTACTTTGTTCCCCACGGTCTCCCGGCTTCTCGAGAGGTCTCACTAAAGGGTTTGGATCGCACAGTTCTTCCTTCTGAGGACATTACTGAGGTAAAGTCTGACAATCTCTCACGAAAAGGATTCATAGGAGATTCAATATTGACTTGTATTTTTTTGTTTATATGATTTTCAGGTTCCTGTCGGGTTGATTAACCAGATGATGGAGCTGTTCCTCGGGATGGAGCGGGAACTAGCTGCGGCCTGGACTCAGGCAGCCTTTGACGATGAGAGGGGGAGGAGGCCCCGCCGCTGATAGCTGCTAGACTTCCCCGTTTTCCTTTGTTTTTCTTCTACTGTATTTTCTGTACTGGAACTTGGCTGCTTTTCTGAACTTGGGCTATATTTCTGTACCGAACTTCATTTGCACCTGCACTTGATTAGTACTGAGAAAATGCATGCATGATTATCAAATTTGAGAGAACATAGGGTTTTATTCTAAAACCAACATTCTTCTTCTTCTTCTTTTTTTTTTTAAAAGAAACTAAAAAAAATAGAAAGGACACCCTAAAATAAAAAAAATTTTTTTTTTTGAAAAAGAAACTAAAAAATTAGAAAGGACACCCTAAAATTTTTTTTTTTTTTTTTTTTTTGCGGCTGGGCCGCCGAGCCGAGCCGCCGGCTGGGGCGCCGGGCTCAGGCGGCCGCCGGCTCCGGCGGCTGAGCCGCCGGACCGGGCCGCCGGCAGGCGCGCCCTCCCTTTATAAAAAGGGCCTCTACTGCCTTTTTTTTTCACTCCTCTCTTTTTTTAGACACCAAAAAAAAAACGGGTCAGTTTCTCCTCTCTTTGTTTCTTATTATTTTTTTCAATTTATTATTTTTCATTATTATTATTTTTTTTAAAAAAAAAAACAATAAATAATAAATAAAATAAATAAAAGGACATGAATCCCTTCTACAACCATAGCATGCACAGCTGGACTAAGAGTCTCTCCAAAGTTGAAAAGATCAATTTGGGGAGATACGGTCTTTCCCCCGTTATTACCCTTAGGGGTGTAGTAATTGACTGGATTTTCTTAAGGGCCTGTATTAGACTTTGGGATCCTGAGGCCCATGTTTTCCGGTTTGGGGCGATGATGGAGGAAATGTGCCCTCTCTTTGAGGAGTTTTGTGTCATTATAGGGTGTGACCCCAATGCCCCTTTGGTCAAGCATGAGGTAAAAATTGGGTATGTTAGGTCATTTGAAACCCTGTTTCAGTTTAGCCGACCCCAAGCTAAGGCTATGATCGTTGATGACCAAAAGGCACTTCTGCTGCCTCTGATTGACGAATTCTCCGAGGCTTGCCCAGATGACCCAAACCGGATGAGGCTGAGGATGCGGGCCTTGGTTTTATGTTTATTGGCTGGCTTCTTATTTAACCGGGACCCAGGCTTTGGGGATTTGCGTCTTTGCCCCATGGTTCTACAAATGGAGGATATGAGCTGTATTGGCGGCATTGTGCTGGCAGAAACCATTAGGAGCCTTGACAGGGCTGCTTTAGGGTTTGATGACTGGACCGTTTCTCCCATTATTCTCCAGGTATTTTTCCTTATTATCTCTCCTCATTTTTTCCTTTTCTTTTTAAATCATTCCCTTGTAATAGAAAGGATCCATTACTCAGGTTTGGTTGAAGGATCATCTCCAAGTGGTTACTGCTCCTACTTCCCTTCCTTATAACCCATCTCAGTATCGCATGCGGAGGATCTTAATCTCGCACCCCACTACTGATGCATGGACTTCATGGTTGATTGAGTTGGGTCCGAATGAGATACTGTGGTTCATCTCCTGGTACAACATCAGTCGTTTTATCCAGGTTAGCTTTCATCACACCCGGGTTTACCTTCTGGGCCTTACACATTGTACTTGGTACTGTGCTTCGCGCGTCTTGAGACAGATGGGGATAGATCAGACTGTTCCGATTACGGATGACTTTCCTGCTGATTCAGTCATTACCCCGGGTGTTACCCGAGCCGTCCTTAGGGCTTGGGTTAGAGATCACCATATGGTTAGGCCCTTGCCTAATCCTGCCAGTATTCAGACTTCTCCTGAGTATCGAGCCTGGTTCATTGCCACTGTCTGGCCAATTGAGAGACCAAGGAGGACCGTACTGCTGAGTGCACTCGAAGGATGGGTTCAGGCTGATGAGATTGGGACTGGTGAGGAGATTGTGCTGGCCCCTCGGACAGGCGAGAATGGGCAGAGTTCAACAGTTAGGGGTGACTCGGAAGATGTTGCTCCACGGAGGAGACGGGACACTTAGGCTCCTATGGGCTTTTGGATTTTGACTTTTGTTTTTGGCTTTGGATTTTTTTTTTTAAATGTAGTTTTGCCTTCTTTTGGCTTTGAGACTTTGACTTAGACTTTATTATTCATTGGACACTTTCTTTTCTGCTTGATTCGAACTGCTATTTGGAATGAGATTTGACTTTTTAGCTCAAATTTGTGAATACTCAAATTTTGAGGCTCAAAAAGCCTGTTGGTTGACTTTGCTACAGTAAATTTGACTGTGCTACAATGAATTTGCTACAGCAAATTTAATTGTGCTACAGTGCATTTGCAAACAGTCCGGCCGGACCGGAGGCCATTTCGGAAGTTCACCGAAAATATATCAATATGGTACTTGAAACGTCCGGAATTTTACGAGGATCGCGGAACAGGTCCCGGAATATTTTTCGGAGGTCCGAAACTCCCAAAACAGCTCCCGAAGCGACACACGGTGGCCGCACCGGCCACGGCGGCGCCAGCCCCCACCAGGCGCGGGCGACAGCCCTCGCCCAGCGCGGGCGGGGCCTGGCGCCCAGCGCGGGCGAGAACCCTCGCCCAGCGTGGGCGGGGACCCTCGCCCAGCGCGGGCGAGGCCCCTCGCACCGCGCGCGGGCGAGGCCCCTCGCGCCGCGCGCGAGCGAGACCCCTCGCCCCGCGCGGGCGAAACCTCTCGCCTCGCGCGGGCGAGGCCTCCCGCGCCGCGCGCGGGCGAGGACTCTCGCCCCGCGCGGGCGAGACCTCCCGCACCGCGCGAGGGCGAGGCCTCTCGCCCCGCGCGGGCGAGGCCTCCCGCGCCGCGTGAGGGCGAGGCCTCTCGCCCCGCGCGAGCGAGGCCTGTCGCCCCGCGCGCAGGGCCTGGCCCCCCCCTCGCGCCCTGGGCGAGGCCTGCCGCCAGCACACGCGGGGCCTCTCGCCCTGCGCGGGCGGGGCCTCTCGCCCCACCGACAGGGCGGTAGCTACCGCCCAGATTTTCTGGCGGTGGCTACCGCCATGCACGGCGGCAGCCACCGCCCGGGACCCGAAAATGGCCTATAAATAGGCCATTTTTAGGCTGTTTTTGACACCTTGTCCGTTTTGACGGACGAATCCTTCTCCCTCTCACGCTCCTTGCGTTTTCTTTACCGCTTTTTGCATTTAATTTAATTTTTATTGCACTTTTATTGTGATATTTGGTCACTAAAATTAAACAAAAATTAAAAATTAATTAATATACCTAAACGAGGAGCTTAATCTGGAGTTAAGAAGTGGCCGACGATTAAATCAGGTACGTAAATAAAATTCCGCCTATTTAATTTTAGCACTTCATGCATGCTTCTCTTCTACTCTCAATCATTCTATAACTGCATAAAAAGCATGCACGTCAACTAAAATTCCGCTTAATCAAAAATCAAACTTTTTACGGCCAAAAGTCGTAAAATTGAACCATTTTGGCGAAACGCCTTAAAATCAACACTTTCGACTAAAAGTCATAAAATCAACCATTTTAGCGACAAATCGCTTAAAATCGACATTTTTGGCAAAATGTCTTAAAATCAATCATTTTCGGTTTAAAACCGTAAAATCAACCATTTTAGCGACAAATCGCTTAAAATCGACATTTTTGGCAAAATGCCTTAAAATCAATCTTTTAAGCGACAAATCGTTTAAATGAACCATTTTGGCACAAATGCCTAAATCAATCAATTTTTGGCAAAATGCCTAAACAAAATGCACAAAGCATACACACACTCATGCACAAAGCATACACACTCATGCACAAAGCATACACACTCATGCACAAAGCATACACACTCATGCATTAAGCATACCCATTCAAAGCCCTTCAAAGAAGGCCTATCGAACTACGTTGACTTTGATCTTCCATTCAAACGGAAGTACGTAGGCACGTTCGGGATTTCACCCCGGGCGGCAAGTCAAAATCACACAAACATTTCATTAATCCATCATTCACCTTGCAAAGCATTCATCCATCGGTTAGTTCATCAGCATGACATAGTCTCGGGATCCACCTCAGGTTCGCAGACTGTGCCTTAAACATTGGGATAATTAATCTAGTAACTAGGTTAATTAAAAATGGAGTCACTTAGGGTTTTTTCCTAGTTTACCCTAAAATAATTAAACAAGGTGGCGACTCACACACTCACGTGCATTTCTTCCTTTAGTCACATGCATTCATATGCCGGTGATATTTTGGGGAGGGGTTCACAGTTTGGCGACTCTGCTGGGGATATTATGTAATCATTTTGCATAAAAGTGGACTACAATTGTTGTGAAAAACTAACCGGCCTTTCTTTAAGGTATTATTTTATTATGCTTTGTTTTGCAGGGTACCCTAATACGAATCAAGTGCTCTTTCCTTAAGAATACTTGATAAATCCGGACTTAATGGAAAAATGTGATTAAGACATTAAAACTTGTTGATTTATTTGCACGATTGAGAATCCTTTTCTCCATTGCATAAAAAATGAACTTCAAATGAATTTCTTCTCTTTCTGTTCAAACTTCTGAGTCTGGATAGCAAGTAGCGCTGATCGGCAGGTCTCTTTGATTATGTCGACGGACAGCCAAAGCGTCCTCCCTGTTACCGCAAACCATCCCTAATCCTTTTGGGGGTGGCACATGAGTATGCGTACCGTTGGACCCACGCGAAACTCTTTGTTTCACATGTGGTTAGGTATATCCATACTCAAGGTTCAAGGGTCCCTTAATAAGCCGATTCTCTATTTGTGTCATAGCCTATAGAACCTATCCTTTAGGACTATATGCACCCAATGGTACGAATCATCTCATTAAAATAAATTATGACGTGTTGTTGTGCGCATTCATGACATACCATAAGCATTAAAAAAAAAAACAGAGAGAAGAGAGCGGAGGGACACAAAAATATCCTTCTGTTTGTCAGTCATGCACAGTTGGACAAAGAGTCAGTCTATCTCATATCAGTTACTCTAACACACAATACCGCCCACTATACCCTAATGCCATTACCCTTACGCTTACAGGTACCCCCTGTTCAAGTGTCAGCTACACCTATAGTGCTATCACCGACCTCACCAACTTCAACTGCACCAATGGCATCACTAGCTGACATCCAAACTCTCATGGAACAAATGGAAGCCAGAATACAAGCTAGAATGAATGAGGCATTGACTGCCCAAAGGACCGTCCTGATAGCTGAATTGAGTAATAGTAATAGAAATGGGGCTTCCGCTGGGGGAAGTGAACCTGCTACCTCCAATCAGGGCCCTACTGCTGAACCAACAAACCCTACCCCTAACCTGGATGACATGCCCTCCAGAACTGCTTCTGAGCTGGAAGCTCAGAAAATAAGAAAAAAACTAGAAACCACCAAACAGAAAAACAATGAGCCCTTTTCCTCGTTCCTTACGAGGTGGAGGGCCAAAGCCTCTCAAATGATCAACCGACCCTCTGAACAGGAACAAGTTGACATAATAATCAAAAATTTACTGCCTATCTACCAGTCTCAGCTTCAAACACAATACCTACCAACGTTTCAGTCGCTCATTGCCACTGCTACGAAGGTAGAGGATTTACTTCAAATGGGACAACTGAAAGAAGATTCGGGAGCCTCAAGATACAAAAAACCTATCCAGCCCGGAAAAGTCCACGAAGTGGCAAGTATCACCCCCACAAACCCTTTACGTGTGGGAAATATGGGAAACACGGGAAGCATGGGAAACATGAGAAACGGCAGTCAGTCAAGAAGAGCATATACTGATCTCGGCATGCCAATCCTTTTGGTATTTCGAGAAGCTGTTAAAGCAAACTACATCAAACCTTTGGAGGCAAGACCACCACCTAACCCCTTACCGAGGAATTTCAAAACCAATGAATACTGTGAGTACCACCAAGCATATGGGCATAAGACTGAGGCATGTTGGACTCTTAAGAACCGCATCCAGGACTTGGTAGACAATGGCTCAATTATTCCGAGAAGCAAACCGAACATTATCACTAACCCCTTGCCAAATCACGGGGTAAATGCTATCTTTCATGACCAGGAATTGATCGATCCTTTCGATCTATTCCTTGAAAGGAACGAAATTTGTGTCCTAGATTTAAATGACTTTGTCGAGGAACTCGATGCTATAACCAGGAGCGGGAGACAATATGAGCCGATAGTCTTGGACAAAGTCCCAAATAACCCTTACCAAAGGACAGATGAACCAAAAGAAGACCCAGTACTTTCACAGCTAAAGAAGACACAAGCTAGGGTATCGATTTGGGAACTTCTAGCAGCATCTTTTCTTCATCGCCAAGCTCTTTGCAAGGCTTTGAGTCAGCTTCAAACGTCGGTGGAGGTTAGCCCCGAAGTGCTAGTATCCACCCTCACCCAATCTTCGAAGACTCAAAACATCGGGTTTTCGGATGATGACTTACCCACTGGAGGAGATAGTCACAATGATGCCCTCTATATCACGGTTCAGACTAGAGACAAAACTGTGCCCATGGTTCTCATTGATAATGGGTCAGCATTAAACGTCTGTCCATTAAGAGTAGCCAGCTGTCTGGGTTTGGAAGAAACGGATTTCATGCCATCTGACCAGATAGTGAAAGCATATGACAGCACCCGAAGGGAAGTATTGGGAGTTGCTATGCTGAAATTGGCAATCGGGCCAGCCGTAATGGAGGTACCATTCCAGGTGATCGATGTGCCCACCAGTTTCAACCTGCTTTTGGGACGGCCATGGATACACCGTACCAAAGCAGTACCCTCCTCCTTACACCAGAAAGTCAAATTCCCTTATGAGGGTAAAATCATAACAGTTCAAGGAGATGATTACAGCCAGCTTAAAAAGCCAAAGGGCCAGCCTCTCTTTGAGGTCAACCCTGAAAGCGCCTACTTTCCCCTCTCGGGATTTCAGTATGATACTGTGCAATTTATAGAAGGAAAGACTATGAACTCCCAAATTCTCTTTGATTTTGGGACGGTGCAAATAAATTGCATAGTGCCTTTAATGTTGAAAATGTCTTACCTACCAGGAATGGCTATGGCAAGGTCCGGAAAAACATACCCCGCACTGCAAGCCTGGGAATGTCCAGTAAACCAAGGGACTTTTGGGCTGGGATATGAGCCTACTGAGGAAGACCAAGCTAGGAGCTCTAGGAACGGAGGCAGAACAATGCAGATGCCATCACACTTTTTAACTTTGAATAGTCACTTCCGCAAATCCGGAGAGACAATTCCTTATCACGGTTTCCAAGAACCATTTTACTGCCCGACCGCCAAGAAAGTGCTACCTGGATTAGAGATATTTGCTGATGTCTGGGGTAACAAGTCTGAGGCAATAGCTGAGCTGGAAGTAGAAGACTTCATGCTGCCAAGTCTCTTTGATGAGGTTGCAGTCATTACGGGAAAGAAAGAAAATCAAGACCTGCTGAGTTTAATCAAGCCAAAAGAAGGGCCTCTCACCAACTGGTACGCCGAGGAGGAGCGCACTGCTGATATACCCCCTCCCGAGTCAAACCTAGAGTCAAAATCTGTAATCAAGTCCTGTACTGAGTCTGAGTCTGACCCCGAGTCTGAAACCGAGTCAGAGTCCAGTTCCAGTCCTGAGTCGTCTGTGTCAGATTTTGAAAATCCAGATTTCAAGTTTGATGTAATTTTTGAAGATGATTCTGTCATTATCAATAAAGGCTTGCAAATTATTGACTACCCCGCATGTCTATCTTTCCAAGCATTTCCAAGCAAAAATAATGAAAAAGAAATAAATGAAATGAAAAATGATAAAGAAAAAATAATAATTGGCAAAGAAGAAAATGAACATACATACATTGCATCTGACTGTGTGAACAGGGAACAGATCAGTGAATGCTTAAAGAAGTTTGCCGATTGCTTCATGTGGAAGGCAAGTGACATCACGGGAATTGACCCAGCAATAGCGGTGCACAAGATTCCAGTATACCCCGAGGCCAAGCCAGTAAAACAGAAGCTAAGAAGGCTGAAAACAGAATGGTCCTTGAAAATCAAGGAGGAAGTAGCCAAGCAACTGGAGAACAAGTTCATAGAACCCATTGCTTACCCAACATGGTTAGCAAATATTGTGCCGGTGCCGAAGAAAGATGGCAAAGTCAGAATGTGTGTGGACTATCGGGATTTAAATAAGGCATGTCCGAAGGACGACTTCCCCCTGCCGCATATTGACTTGTTAGTGGACCGAATGGCGGGACACGAGATGGTCTCCTTGACCGATCTCGCTGTCGGATACAATCAAATAATGATGCATGTGCCAGACAAAGAGAAAACGGCGTTCATCACGGAATGGGGAACCTACTGCTACAGAGTTATGCCTTTTGGGCTTAAAAATGCCGGGGCAACCTATCAAAGAATGGCGACAGCCATCTTCCATGACATGATTCATGAAGAAGTAGAAGTGTACGTGGACGATATGGTTGTTAAATCAAAAACAGCTGAAGAGCATACAATAGCACTTGAGAAGTTCTTCCTTAGACTTCAAAAGTACAATTTAAAGCTCAACCCGGCAAAATGTCTGTTTGGAGCTACATCCGGAGTATTTCTGGGGCATATGGTCAGCCAAAAGGGCATAGAAATTGACCCTTCAAAAGCCAAAGCCATTATGGAGATGCCGGCACCGAGGACGGAAAAGGAAGTCCGGGGTTTCCTAGGAAGGCTACAATACATCAGCCGATTCATCAATCAATTGGCCGACACTTGTGGTCCGATTTTCAAATTGCTCAGAAAAGGAGTAGCCGTCAAATGGAATGAGGATTGTCAGAAAGCTTTCGACCAAGTCAAGCAATATCTGTTGTCCCCGCCAGTTTTACAGCCACCAAGGCTGGGAAAGCCTTTGCTGTTGTACCTATCGGTGACAGAAGAAGCGATGGGTGCAATGCTAGCTCAACAAGCAGAAGATACAAGGGTAGAAAATGCCGTGTATTACCTCAGCAAAAGGATGCTAGAATATGAGCTAAAATACAATAAGATAGAGAAATTGTGTCTGGCTCTAGTATGGGCTTGTACAAAGCTGCAGCACTACCTCTCATCTTACACCACAAATGTTGTTTCTGAATCGAACCCCTTGAAATTCCTTATGGAGAGGCCGGTTTTTGATTGTAAGATGGCTAAGTGGGTGTCAGTACTCGCGGCTTATGATTTGAAATTTGTGCAACGGAAAGCGGTGAAAGGCGGAGCCTTGGCCGATCAATTAGCAGAATTACCGGTCGAAGACAAAATGCCGGAGGTAGAATTTCCTGATGAAGACTTGTTGAACTTGGAAAGTGAGGTCTGGGAAATGTACTTCGATGGAGCTTCGAACTACCATGGAAACGGGGTTGGAGTCGTATTCAAAACTCCTTGTGGCGAATACATTCCGATTGCAGTCAAATTAGATTTCGACTGCACAAACAATGAAGCCGAGTATGAAGCTTGCATAAAGGGGTTAGAAGCAGCCCTGGAAAAAGAGATAAAGGTCCTCAAGGTTTTCGGAGATTCTAACTTAATAGTCTCCCAAGCTTTAAGGAAATGGAAAATTAAAGAAGAGCGTTTGGTTCCTTACCTACAACGCTTGGACGAATTGGCTCAGCAATTTGAGGATTTATCTTTCCACTACTTGCCGCGAGCCAAAAATCAGTTCGCAGATGCTCTGGCTACTTTAGCCTCCATGGTCGATGTAGAAGGAGACCGAGTCATCCGACCTCTGACAGTGCGGCTACAGAAACAGCCAGCACATATCATGAATTTGGTCGATGACAAGCCTTGGTATTGGGATATACAGAATTACCTTCAGAATGAAACCTACCCGGAAGGATCCACTAAGACTGATCAACGAACATTGAGACAGTTGGCATCCGGATATTTCCTTACTGATGGAGTTCTGTACAAGAGAAGTTGGAGCGGCTTGCACCTAAGGTGCGTCGATGAGGGAGAAGCTCAAACCATCATGGATTCCTTACATAACGGGGAATCTGGCCCACACATGCACGGGATAGCCTTGGCTCGAAAAATCATGAACCTAGGTTATTACTGGTCAACCATGAAGGCAGATTGCGTGAGGCACGCGCAGAAGTGTCACGAATGTCAAATTTTTGCTAAGCTGCAAAGACAACCTCCGGTCAATTTGAATCCTATTGCTTCACCATGGCCTTTCGCAACTTGGGGCATAGACGTGATCGGAAAAATCCACCCGAAAGCTTCCAACGGTCACCAGTTCATTTTGGTTGCTATAGATTACTTCACTAAGTGGATCGAGGCAGCCTCTTATTCAATTCTGAATGCCAAGAAGGCAGCGCAGTTCGTTCGTACCAACATCCTTTGTCGGTACGGAACGCCATTCGAGATCACCACGGACAATGGAGCTCACTTCCAGGGTGAATTTGCTAATTTGTTGAAAGAAACGAGGATTCGACACCATAAATCCTCGCCCTATCGTCCACAAACAAATGGGGCTGTGGAAGCTGCAAATAAGGCTATAAAAGTCATTTTACAGAAGACAGTCAAAAAGCATAAAGCTTGGCATGAACAGTTGCCGAATGCCTTATGGGGATATAGGACTTCAATTAGAACACCTACTGGGGCAACCCCGTATTCCTTAGTATATGGCATGGAAGCAGTATTGCCTATTGAGCTGGAAGTTCAGTCGGCAAGAGTTATCCAAGAAAGTCAGATTAGCGAAGCCGATTGGGTGAAGAATTATCATTCGCAACTCTTGGGCATGGACGAAAAGCGGTTACAAGCAATCCACCAAACTCGAGTCTACCAAAGGAGAATGGCACGATATTTTAACAAGAAGGTCAAAGACCGAAAACTGGAAGAAGGTTGTTTAGTCCTGAAGGAAATTAGACAGCCAATCACGGATCCACGTGGGAAGTTTCGCCCTCATTGGGCTGGACCCTATGTGTTGAAGAAAATACTGTCTGGCGGAGCCGTCATCTTAACTGATTTGGATGGTTTGGAATTCACGAATCCATGTAATTTAGATCAGTTAAAAAGGTATTTTGTGTAATAAGCATTGCATAATGTAAAACGAACTACATTAGACCTGATTCTCTTCGAAAAAAAAGAAATTACATATCGGAGATATGTAGGCAGCCCTCATTGGGCACGGTCTAAACATTAATAAAAATCATCATTTCATCATTCTTTCTTCTTTGCTAATAAAAAAAATAAACAAAAAAAAATAATAAAAAAAAATATAATAAAAAAAAAAACAAAGAAAAACCCGCTAAGTCGAAAACCCGAAAGGGCGACTTAGGCAAAAAGTCGGGGCCCGCTAAGTCGAAAACCCGAAAGGGCGGCTTAGGCAAAAATGGGTAGCTCGCTAAGTTGAAAACCCGGAAGGGCAGCTTAGGCAAAAATTAGAGCTTAAAGGAATAAAGTTGGAACGTGCTTGGAAAGCTTAAAAGTCAAACAACACTCCAATAAAAAAAAAATAAAGCCAAACAGTACAAGCAAAAAGCCAAAAAAAAAAAAAAAATAAAATAAAATCCATGAAACAAAAATACATCTCAAAACCAAAGAATAAAAGCCTATCAGAGTCTAGGTGGCCCGTCGCCTCCGTGGGGCAATGTCTTCCGAGTCATCCCTAACTATTGAGCTCTCTCCAAAATCACCTATCTGGGGAGCCAACAGAATCTCCTCATCTGTCCCAGCCTCGTTACCAGCGTCAGCCTGAGTCCAGCCTTCAAGTACACTCAGCAGTGCATTCCTCCTCAGCCTATCAACCGGCCAGACAACGGTCATGAACCAGGACCGATACTCAGGAGAAGTCTGAATACCAGCAGGATTAGGTAAAGGCCTAACCATCTGATGATCTCTAACCCAAGCTCTAAGGACAGCTCGGGTAACTCCCGGAGTGATGGTGGAATCAGATAAAGAGTCATCCATGATCGGTACAGTCTGATCTATTCCCATCTGCCTCATAACGCGCGAAGCGCAGTACCAAGTACAATGGGTAAGGCCTAAAAGGTAAACCTGAGTATGGTGAGAGCTGACTTGAATAAAGCGGGTAATGCCGTACCAAGGTACAAACCACAACATTTCGTTTGGACCCAATTCAATCAGCCATGAGGTCCAGGCATCAGCAGACGGATGTGTGATCAAGATCCTCTGCATGCGATACTGGACAGGGTTATAAGGCAGCAAAGTAGGAGTGGCAACCACTTGGAGATGGTCCTTCAACCAAACCTGAGTAATGGATCCTTTCTATTACAAAGGAACAGGCTAAAAAGAAGAAAAGATAAGAAATAGAAAAAGAAGAAATACCTGAAGAATAATAGGAGAAACCGTCCAATCCTCAAAGCCTAAAGCGGCTCTATCGAGGCTCCTGATAGTTTCTGCCAGCACAATACCACCTATGCAACCCATATCCTCCATCTGCCGAACCATGGGACAAAGTCGCAAACCCCCGTAGCCCGGATCCTTGTTGAACAAGAAGCCAGCCAATAAACAAAAAACCAAGGCCCGCATCCTTAGCCTCATCCGGTCTGGGTCATCTGAACAGACCCCTGAAAACTCATCAATCAGGGGCAACAAAATTGCTTTCTGATCACCAACAATCATGGCCCTAGCTTGTGGTCGGCTGAACTGAAACAGGTTTTCAAACGACCGAACATACCCGATCTTGACTTCATGCCTGACCAAAGGGGCATTGGGGTCGCACCCTATGATAGCACAGAACTCCTCAAAAAGAGGACACATCTCCTCCATCATGGCTCCGAACCGGAAAACATGGGCCTTAGGATCCCAAAGTCTGATGCAGGCCCATAAAAAGTTCCAGTCGATCACCACCCCCCTGAGCGTAACGATAGGAGAGAGACCGTACCTCCCCAAGTTGATCTTTTCGACTTTGGAGAGACTCCTAATCCAGCTGTGCATGCTGTGAGTAAAAAAGGATTCATTCTTTGAAGATAAGAAGAAGAAGAGAGAAAAGGAAGGATGAATGAAAAACCAAACAAGAAACTTGTTTTTATAGAAGAATGCGCCGAATGATGGCGGCAGCTGCCGCCAAATTGCCACCGAACGAGGGCGGCAGCAGCCGCCAAAACGTCAGCGGCAGCAGCCACCGACGGCGGGGGCCACAAAAAAAAAAAAAAAAAAAAAAGTACATCCGAAATGGTGAAACCCCATTTTCATTTCAAACATGCATACATATTTTCTATACTAACCAAGTGCAGGTACGAATAAAATTCAATACAAAAGTACAATGCAGAAGCACCATCAAAGGGGAAGTTTTGAAGGGTAATCATGGAAAGGATCCAGCAAAGGGTACGCAAGACTTCAAACAGTACCGAGGCAAAGCCGATTCAAGGGGTTAGGGCCAGAATGATTTTTCCAGAAATGGAAGATGCTCCGACAGAGAGGTGTCTGAATTTTGAGCTTAAAAGCGACAGAATAAAGAAGTTATGGTTGGGTCTGCACAGTCACGATGCTATCCCTACACTACTCAAGTCATCTCAGAATCAAGTTGCCTCGACATTCTTTATGGAGAGGCTGCTTCTAAAAAGAAAAAAAAAAAAAAAAAAAAAAAGGAAAAATGGGTCAAAAGGAACCTCTGCACAAAAGAAAGAAATCAAGGACAAAGCTACAGGAAATCAAGTTGTCAAAAAACGGGTCAACTGCAAGCTCTCCGTTAAATTCAAACCCATCAAGGGTAGATGACAAATCATCTCAGCCATAAGGACAAAGACCACAGCGGCTGCTCACATTTTGAAAAGCAAGTTAAAAGAAGCAGTCATTTCCACAAATTGGATGACGACAAACAACTTGAAAATGAAGCGCCTAGCATGGTACAAGTACAAGTGTCCTTATAAACAAGGATCATTTCTCAAAACAAAGGAAAGGAAGAGTCTCCTCAAAATTCCTTATGGAGAGGAGAACCATTGAGGAAATAAGTTTCAAATTCAGAGGAAGATAAAGTTCAAGAAAAAGAATCAAATTAACCTCAAGAATTCAAACATGGTGAAGCCAAAGCATAAAAGCTTCTTCAACACTCAAGCCACTCAAGTTACCACCACAATGTGGGTATTCAAAACTCTTTGTGATGAATACAAGTCATATTTCAGTCAACCAGTGGTAAAACCACTACAACAACAAAGTCAGATTCGCCTAAGGTCATCACTATCATACGAACTCGAGTCAATAAGTTGATTCAACATCAAATCGGGAAGGAACCCCACAAAGACACCCAGTCGGGAAGGAATCCCACGAAGAAATCAAGCCAGAAATGAATTCTGCATCAACATCAAATCGGGAAGGAATCCCGCATAGACATCCAGTCGGGAAGGAATCCCGCGAAGAAATCAAGCCAGAAATGAATTCTGCATCAACACCCAGTCGGTAAGGAATCCCACGAAGAAATCAAGCCAGAAATGAATTCTGCATCAACATCAAATCGGGAAGGAATCCCGCATAGACATCCAGTCGGGAAGGAATCCCGCGAAGAAATCAAGCCAGAAATGAATTCTGCATCAACACCCAGTCGGGAAGGAATCCCACGAAGAAATCAAGCCAGAAATGAATTCTGCATCAACATCAAATCGGGAAGGAATCCCGCATAGACATCCAGTCGGGAAGGAATCCCGCGAAGAAATCAAGCCAGAAATGAATTCTGCATCAACACCCAGTCGGGAAGGAATCCCGCGAAGAAATCAAGCCAGAAATGAATTCTGCATCAACATCAAATCGGGAAGGAATCCCGCATAGACATCCAGTCGGGAAGGAATCCCGCGAAGAAATCAAGCCAGAAATGAATTCTGCATCAACATCAAATCGGGAAAAAATCCCGCAAAGACATCAAGCCGGGAAGAAATCCCGCAAAGACATCAAGCCGGGAAGCAATCCCGCGGAGAAATCAAGTCGGGAAGGAATCCCGAAGAAATCAAATTGGAAATGAATTCCACAATCAGCATTAAGTCGGCATTGAATTTTGCCTCAACAGCAAGTCGGAAATAAATTTCGCACCAAGACGGAAAGGAATTCCGCACTAACATCAAGCCGGAGATGAATTCCGCATCAGCCGAGCACGAAGTTCGCATCCTGGAAGGAACTACGAAAGACCTGATTCTCCCCATCCCCCGAAGAGCTCTTGGAGATACGTAGGCAGCCACGAAGGCCCGGTCACAAACATAAGTTTGCATCATAAATAACATTTTCTCTTTGCCAACATAAATCCATGCATTTGATCATTTCATTTAAAAAAAAAAAAAAAAAAAAAAAAAAAAAAAAAAAACAACGGCGGGGTTTCCTCCTCTGCCCATCCTCAAAATTTGCGTTTCGGACAACCACCGACTCCCATAAATCATTTTTATGGTCGACGGTGGGGGGCAACTGTGAATACTCAAATTTTGAGGCTCAAAAAGCCTGTTGCTACAGTGCATTTAATTGTGCTACAGCAAATTTAATTGTGCTACAGTGCATTTGCTACAGTAAATTTGACTCACAAGGCTCAAAGAGCCAATTTTTCCGGAGGCCATTTCGGAAGTTCACCGAAAATATATCAATATGGTACTTGAAACGTCCGGAATTTTACGAGGATCGCGGAACAGGTCCCGGAATATTTTTCGGAGGTCCGAAACTCCCAAAACAGCTCCCGAAGCGACACACGGTGGCCGCACCGGCCACGGCGGCGCCAGCCCCCACCAGGCGCGGGCGACAGCCCTCGCCCAGCGCGGGCGGGGCCTGGCGCCCAGCGCGGGCGAGAACCCTCGCCCAGCGTGGGCGGGGACCCTCGCCCAGCGCGGGCGAGGCCCCTCGCACCGCGCGCGGGCGAGGCCCCTCGCGCCGCGCGCGAGCGAGACCCCTCGCCCCGCGCGGGCGAAACCTCTCGCCTCGCGCGGGCGAGGCCTCCCGCGCCGCGCGCGGGCGAGGACTCTCGCCCCGCGCGGGCGAGACCTCCCGCACCGCGCGAGGGCGAGGCCTCTCGCCCCGCGCGGGCGAGGCCTCCCGCGCCGCGCGAGGGCGAGGCCTCTCGCCCCTCGCGAGCGAGGCCTGTCGCCCCGCGCGCAGGGCCTGGCCCCCCCCTCGCGCCCTGGGCGAGGCCTGCCGCCAGCACACGCGGGGCCTCTCGCCCTGCGCGGGCGGGGCCTCTCGCCCCACCGACAGGGCGGTAGCTACCGCCGAGCCTGGGCGGTAGCTACCGCCCAGATTTTCTGGCGGTGGCTACCGCCATGCACGGCGGCAGCCACCGCCCGGGACCCGAAAATGGCCTATAAATAGGCCATTTTCAGGCTGTTTTTGACACCTTGTCCGTTTTGACGGACGAATCCTTCTCCCTCTCACGCTCCTTGCGTTTTCTTTACCGCTTTTTGCATTTAATTTAATTTTTATTGCACTTTTATTGTGATATTTGGTCACTAAAATTAAACAAAAATTAAAAATTAATTAATATACCTAAACGAGGAGCTTAATCTGGAGTTAAGAAGTGGCCGACGATTAAATCAGGTACGTAAATAAAATTCCGCCTATTTAATTTTAGCACTTCATGCATGCTTCTCTTCTACTCTCAATCATTCTATAACTGCATAAAAAGCATGCACGTCAACTAAAATTCCGCTTAATCAAAAATCAAACTTTTTACGGCCAAAAGTCGTAAAATTGAACCATTTTGGCGAAACGCCTTAAAATCAACACTTTCGACTAAAAGTCATAAAATCAACCATTTTAGCGACAAATCGCTTAAAATCGACATTTTTGGCAAAATGTCTTAAAATCAATCATTTTCGGTTTAAAACCGTAAAATCAACCATTTTAGCGACAAATCGCTTAAAATCGACATTTTTGGCAAAATGCCTTAAAATCAATCTTTTAAGCGACAAATCGTTTAAATGAACCATTTTGGCACAAATGCCTAAATCAATCAATTTTTGGCAAAATGCCTAAACAAAATGCACAAAGCATACACACACTCATGCACAAAGCATACACACTCATGCACAAAGCATACACACTCATGCACAAAGCATACACACTCATGCATTAAGCATACCCATTCAAAGCCCTTCAAAGAAGGCCTATCGAACTACGTTGACTTTGATCTTCCATTCAAACGGAAGTACGTAGGCACGTTCGGGATTTCACCCCGGGCGGCAAGTCAAAATCACACAAACATTTCATTAATCCATCATTCACCTTGCAAAGCATTCATCCATCGGTTAGTTCATCAGCATGACATAGTCTCGGGATCCACCTCAGGTTCGCAGACTGTGCCTTAAACATTGGGATAATTAATCTAGTAACTAGGTTAATTAAAAATGGAGTCACTTAGGGTTTTTTCCTAGTTTACCCTAAAATAATTAAACAAGGTGGCGACTCACACACTCACGTGCATTTCTTCCTTTAGTCACATGCATTCATATGCCGGTGATATTTTGGGGAGGGGTTCACAAAATTGAGAAAATTATTTAGCTTTCCAAGCATTTTCCAACTTTATTTATTTCAAGCTCTAATTTTTGCCTAAGCTGCCCTTTTCGGGTTTTCAACTTAGCGAGCTTACCCATTTTTGTCTAAGCCGCCCTTTTGGGTTTTCGACTTAGCGGGTTTTTTTCTTTTTTTTTTTCTTTTGGCAAAGAAGAATGAAATTATGAAATGTTTAGACCGCGCCCAAAGAGGGCTGCCTACATATCTCTGATATATAATTTCTTTTTTCCAAAGAGAATCAGGTCTAATGTAGTTCATCTTACATTATGCAATAATTACAATCACACAAAATATCTTTTTAACTGATCTAAATTACATGGATTAGCAAATTCCAAGCCATCCAAATCAGTCAAAATGACGGCTCCGCCTGACAAAATCTTCTTTAACACATAGGGTCCAGCCCAATGAGGACGAAACTTCCCACGTGGGTCTACGATTGGCTGTCTAATTTCCTTCAAAACCAAACAACCCTCTTCCAACTTCCGGTCTTTGACCTTCTTATTGAAATGCCGCGACATTCTTCTTTGATACACTTGAGTTTGGTGGATTGCTTGCAATTGCTTTTCATCCATACCCAAGAGTTGCGAATGATAATTCTCGGCCCAATCTGCTTCGCTGATCTGGCTTTCCCGGATAATTCTTGCCGACTGAACTTCCAGCTCAATAGGCAACACTGCTTCCATGCCGTATACTAAGGAATACGGGGTTGCCCCAGTAGGTGTCCTGATTGACGTCCTGTATCCCCAAAAGGCATTTGGCAATTGTTCGTGCCAAGCTCTATGCTTTTGAACTGTCTTCTGCAAAATGACCTTTATAGCCTTGTTTGCAGCTTCTACGGCCCCATTCGTCTGTGGGCGATAGGGTGAAGACTTGTGATGCTGAATCTTCTTTTGTTTCAGTAGGTCCGAAAATTCACTTTGAAAGTGAGATCCGTTATCCGTGATGATCTCAAATGGTGTTCCATACCGACAAAGGATGTTGGTACGAACGAACTGTGCTGCCTTCTTGGTGTTCAAAACGGAATAAGAAGCTGCCTCAATCCACTTAGTAAAATAATCAACAGCAACCAGGATGAATTGATGGCCATTGGAAGCCTTTGGATGGATCTTTCCGATCACGTCTATGCCCCAAGTTGCGAAAGGCCATGGTGAAGTAATGGGATTTAGACTGACCGGAGGCTGTCTTTGCAGCTTAGCAAAAACCTGACACTCGTGGCACTTCCGCGCGTGCCTCACGCAATCTGCATTTATGGTCGACCAGTAATAACCCAGGTTCATAATTTTCCGAGCCAAAGCTATCCCATGCATGTGCGGACCAGACTCCCCATTGTGTAAGGAATTCATGATGCTTTGAGCTTCTTCTTCATCAACACACCTTAGGTGCAGGCCATTCCAACTCCTTTTATACAGAACTCCCCCAGTAAGGAAATATCCAGATGCTAACTGTCTCAATGTCCGTTGATCAGTCCTGTTGGACCTCTCCGGGTAGGCTTCATTCTGGAGATAATTCTATATATCCCAAAACCACGGCTTGTCATCGACTAGATTCATGACATGTGCTGGCTGTTTCTGTAGCCGAACTGTCAGAGGTCGAATGATTTGGTCTTCCCCTACATTAACCATGGAGGCCAAAGTAGCCAAAGCATCTGCAAACTGATTTTTGGCGCGCGGCAGGTAGTGGAAAGATAGTTCCTCAAACTGTTGAGCTAATTCGTCCAAGCGTCGTAGGTAAGGAACCAACCGCTCTTCTTTAATTTTCCATTTCCTTAGAGCTTGAGAGACTATCAGGTTGGAATCTCCGAAAACCCTAAGGATTTTTATTTCTTTTTCCAGGGCCGCTTCTAATCCCTTTATGCAAGCTTCATACTCGGCTTCGTTGTTGGTACAGTCGAAATCTAGCTTGACTGCGATTGGGACGTATTCTCCACAAGGAGTTTTGAATACGACTCCAATCCCGTTTCCATGGTAGTTTGAAGCTCCATCGAAGTACATCTCCCAGACCTCACTTTCCAAGCTCAACAAGTCTTCATCAGGAAATTCTACTTCCGGCATTTGGTATTCGACCGGCAATTCTGCTAATTGATCAGCCAAGGCCCCGCCTTTCACTGCCTTCCGTTGTACAAATTTTAAATCGTAGGCTGCGAGCACCGACACCCACTTAGCCATTTTACAATCAAGAACCGGCCTCTCCATAAGGAATTTCAAGGGGTTCGATTCAGAAATCACATATGTAGTGTAAGACGAGAGGTAGTGCTGTAGCTTTGTACAGGCCCAAACTAAAGCCAGGCACAGCTTCTCTATCTTATTGTATTTTAGCTCATATTCCAGCATCCTCTTGCTGAGGTAATACACGGCGTTTTCTACCCTCGTATCTTCAGCTTGTTGAGCTAGCATCGCACCCATCGCTTCTTCTGTCACAGACAGGTACAGTAGCAAAGGCTTTCCTAGCCTTGGTGGTTGTAAAATAGGCGGGGATAGCAGGTATCGCTTGACTTGGTCGAAAGCCGCCTGATAATCCTTATTCCAATTGACTGCTACTCCTTTCCCAAGTAGTTTGAAGATCGGACCACAAGTATCGGCCAACTGATTGATGAACCGGCTGATGTACTGTAGCCTTCCTAGGAAACCTCGAACTTCTTTTTCGGTCCTTGGTGCTGGCATTTCCAAAATAGCTCTAGCTTTCGAAGGATCAATCTCTATGCCCTTCCGACTAACCATGTGCCCCAGAAATACTCCGGATGTAGCTCCAAACAGACATTTTGCCGGATTGAGCTTTAAATTGTACTTTCGAAGTCTAAGGAAGAACTTTTCAAGCGCTGTCGTATGTTCTTCGGTCGTTCTTGATTTGACAACCATATCGTCCACATACACTTCTACTTCTTTGTGAATCATGTCATGGAAGATGGTTGTTGCCATTCGTTGATAGGTTGCCCCGGCATTTTTGAGCCCAAAAGGCATAACCCTGTAGCAATAGGTTCCCCACTCTGTAATGAACGCCGTTTTCTCTTTGTCCAGTTCATGCATCATTATTTGATTATAACCGACAGCAAGATCAGTCAAGGAGACCATCTCGTGTCCAGCCATTCGGTCCACTAACAAGTTGATGTGTGGCAGGGGGAAATCGTCCTTCGGACATGCTTTATTCAAATCCCGGTAGTCCACACACATTCGTACCTTTCCATCCTTCTTCGGCACCGGCACAATGTTTGCTAACCACGTCGGGTAGGCAATTGGCTCTATGAACTTGTTCTCCAGCTGCTTGGCAACTTCCTCCTTGATTTTCAAGGACCATTCTGTTTTCAGCCTTCTTAGCTTCTGTTTCACTGGCTTAGCCTCTGGATATACTGGAATCTTGTGCACCACTATTGCTGGGTCAATTCCGGTGATGTCACTCGCTTTCCACATGAAGCAATCAGCAAATTTCTTCAAACATTCACTGACCTGTTCCCTGTTCATGCAATCAGATGCGATGTATGTATGTTCATTTTCTTCTTTGCCAATTATTATTTTTTCCTTTTCATTTTTTATTTCATTTATTTGATTGTTTTTGCTTGGAAATGCTTGGAAAGATAGACACGCAGGGTAATCAAGAATTTACAAGCCTTTATTAATTATGACGGAATCATCTTCAAAGAATACATAAAATTTGAAATCTGGATCTTCTAGATCCGACACAGATGACTCGAAACTGGAACTAGACTCTGACTCGGTTTCAGACTCGGGGTCAGACTCGGACTCAGTACAGGACTTTATTACAGACTCCGGCACTAGGTTTGACTCGGGAGGGGGTTTATCAGCAGTGCGCTCCTCCTCGGTGTACCAGTTGATGAGAGGTCCTTCCTTCGGCTTGATCAGATCTAGCAGGTCTCGGTTCCCATCATTTCCTGTGATAACCGCAACTTCGTCAAAGAGACTAGGTTGCATGAAGTCTTCTGCTTCCAGTTCAGTTACTGTTTCGGGCTTGTTGCCCCAGACATCTGAGAATATCTCCAACCCAGGCAGCATCTTCTTAGCGGTTGGGCAGCAAAAGGGTTCTCGGAAGCCACAGTAAGGAACTGCTTCTCCCAATTTATGGAAATAACTGTTCAACGTCGGAAAGTAAGGCCGTATCTGTATACTTTTCTTCCTTCCTCTTCGGGTTTTCTCAGCACGCTCTTCGTCAGTGGGCTCATAACCCAGTCCATAAGTCCCTTCATTCACCGGGCATTCCCAAGCTTGTAGTGCAGGATATGTTTTCCCAGACCTCGCCATAATCATTCCTGGCAAATAGGACATTTTCTGCATCAGAGGAACTATACAGTTTATCTGTACCGTCCCGAAATCAAAGAGAATTCGAGAGTTTACAGCTTTCCCTTCCATGAACTGTATAGTATCATACTGAAATCCCGAAAGGGGTAGGTTGGCGGCCTCAGGGTTGACCTCAAAGAGAGGTTGGCCCTTTGGTTTTTTAAGCTGATTGTAGTCATCTCCTTGAATGGTGATAACTTTGTCTTCATAGGGGAATTTGACCTTTTGATGTAGGGATGAGGGCACCGCCTTAGTATGATGTATCCATGGCCGACCCAGGAGCAGGTTGAAGCTAGTTGGTACATCAATTACCTGGAATGGGACTTCCATCACTGCTGGCCCGACAGTTAACTTTAGCGTGGCAACTCCCAACACTTCTCTTCGGGTACTGTCATAGGCCTTTACTATCTGATCAGAGGGGGTGAAATCTGTTTCTTCTAACCCCAGGCAACTGGCTACCCTTAGTGGGCAGACGTTCAGCGCCGACCCATTATCAATGAGAACCATGGGCACGGTTTTGTCTCGAGTCTGAACAGTGACATAAAGAGCATTGTTATGACTGCCTCCCTCCTTGGGCAAATCGTCATCAGAGAAACCGATGCTTCGAGTTTTAGATGATTGGGTGAGGGTGGATACTAGCACTTCAGGGCTAACTTCCACAGGTGTCTGAAGTTGACTCAAAGACTTGCAAAGAGCTTGGCGATGAGGAAAGGATGATGCCAAAAGTTCCCAGATTGACACCCTAGCTTGTGTCTTTTTTAATTGTGACAGCACCGGGTCCTCCTTTGGCTCCTCTGCCCTTTGGTAGGGTTTATTTTGAATTTTGTCCAAAACTAACGGTTCATATTGTCTCCCGCTCCTAGTTATAGCATCAAGTTCTCCGGTTAGGTCATTCAAATCCAAGACACAGATGTTATTCATTTCTAGGAACAGTTCGAAAGGATCGATCAGTTCCTGATCAGCCATAATAGCATTTACCTCGTGATTTGGTAAGGGGTTAGTACTAATGTTTGGCTTACTTCTGGGAATAATTGAACCATTGTCCACTAGGTCCTGGATGCGGTTCTTGAGCATCCAACACGCTTCAGTTTTGTGCCCATGCCCCTGATGATATTCACAGTATTCATTGGCCCTGTAATTCCTTGGTAATGGATTTGGTGGTGGCCTTGCTTCCAAAGGCTTTATGTAATTAGCTTTGACAGCCTCTCGGAATACCACAAGGATTGGCATCCCAAGATCAGTATAGGTTCTTCTGGATGATTGATTATTATTTCTCATGTTCCCCACATGTAAAGGATTCGTGGGGGTAATGCTAGCTACTTCGTGGACCTTGCCAGCTTGGCTAGGTTTCTTATACTTTGAGGTTCCTGAGTCTTCTTTCAGTTGCCCCATTTGAATCAGATCTTCTACCTTCGTAGCAGTGGCAATGAGCAACTGGAATGTTGGTAGGTACTGAGTCTGTAGTTGGTGTTGGTAGACAGGCTGCAGGTTTTTTATTATTATGTCTACCTGTTCTTGTTCAGAAGGCCGGTTAATCATTTGGACGGCTTTGGCCCTCCACCTCGTAAGGAACGAGGAAAAGGGTTCATTGTATTTCTGCTTGGTGGTTTCTAGTTCTCTTCGAGTGACATCCACCTCCATGTTATAGCAGTATTGGGAATTGAATGCATTGCAGATGTCTTCCCATGTTTTCATTTTGGATCGGTCTAAGCTGACAAACCACCTCAATGCAGCACCGGTAAGAGATTGTTGGAACAACTGAGCAAGGAGCTCGCTGCTCAATCCAAATGGGTTAAGAGCACCTACATACATTTTCAGATGAGTCTTAGGACAAGTGGTTCCATCAAATTTGTCCATGTTGGGCATCTTGAACTTAGTTGGCAACCTGGCTTCAGGGAACAAGGACAAGGAGTCCATGTCCACCACTTCCTTGTGGGTTTTGAGAGCAGTGATGGACCTCTCTAGGAGCTCTAGTTTCTCTCTCATTCTCTGAGCTTCCAGCTCAGAGGCAGTTTTAGAAGGCATCTCATCCAGGTTTAGGGCAGGGTTTGTAGGTTCAGCAGTAGGACCCTGGTTGGAGGCAGCAGGTCCACTTCCCCTAGCGGAAGCCCCATTTCCATTACCATTCCCATTACCCAGTTCAGCTATAAGGGCGGTCCTTTGGGCAGCTGGTGCCTCATTCATTCTGGCCTCCATTCTAGCCTCTAATTGTTCAATGAGGGTTTGGATATCAGCAAGTGATGCCATTGGTGCAGATAGGGTTGTTGGAGTTGTAGGCGAAGCTGGTGTAGCTGGTGAAGCTGGTGATAGCACTGTAGGTGTGTCTGGCACTTGGGTAGGCACTCGGATTGTGGGCACCTGTAAGGATAAGGGTAGCTGGATTAGGTACAGTGGTCGGTGTATCAGGTAGCTGATGTGAGGTGAATTGACTCTCTTGTCCAACTGTGCATGACTGAAAGTAAAAGAGTATTTCATGCTCTCTTTGTGTTTACCCCATGTTTATGATATGTCGTGAATGCGCATAACAACACGTCATAATCTGTTTAATGATATGATTCACATCATTGGGTGCATACAGTCCTAAAGGATAGGTTCTATAGGCTATGACTCAAAATAGAGAATCGGCTTATAAGGGACCCTTGAACCTTGAGTATGGATATACCTAACCACATGTGAAACAAAGAGTTTCACGTGGGTCCGACGGTACGCATACCCATGGGCCACCCCCAAAAGGATTAGGGGCGGTTTGCGGTAACAGGGAGGACGCTTTGGCTGTCCGTCGACATAATCAAAGAGACCTGCCGATCAGCGCTACTTGCTATCCAGACTCAGAAGTTTGAACAAAAAGAGAAGAAATTCATTTGAAATTCATTTTTTATGTAATGGAGAAAATGATTCTCGATCGTGCAAATAAATCAACAAGTTTAAATGTCCTAATCAAGTTTGTCAATTTGGTTCAAATCTCCTAATCAAGTATTCTTAAAGAAAGAACACTTGATTCGTGTTAGGGTACCCTGCAAAACAAAGCATATTAAAATAATGCCCTAAAGAAGGGCAGGTTAGTCTATGCAGCAATCGTAGTCTTCTTATGCAAAAAGATTACATTTACAATCCCCAGCAGAGTCGCCAAACTGTGAACCCCTCCCCAAATATCAATGCATACGAATGCATGTGACTAAGGAAGAAATGCACGTGATGTGTGAGTCGCCACCTTGTTTATTTTCGGGTAAACTAGGAAAAAACCCTAAGTGACTCCAATTTTAATTAACCTAATTACTAGATTAATTAACCCGATGTTTAAGGCATGGTCTACGAACCCGAGACGGATCCCGAGACTATGTCATGCTGATAAACTAACCATGAGTGGATGCTTGAATGCTTTGCAGGGTGAATGACATGTTTAAAGTGATTTCGACTTGCCGCCCGGGGTGAAATCCCAAACGTGCCTACGTACTTCCGTTTGAATGGAAGATCAAAGTCCACGTAGTTCGATAGGCCTCTTTTAGAGGGCTTTGAAGGGGATGCTTTATGCATGAGTGTGTGTATGCTTTGTGCATTTTTGTTTAGGCATTTTGCCAAAGAATTGATTGATTTTTAGGCATTTGATGCCAAAAGTATTGATTTTAATGGCTTTTAGCCATTAAAAGATGTGTTTGATTGGACTTATTTGCTTGCCAAAAATGAATTAAGGCTTTTAGCCAAAATGATTTTTGTGATTTAGGCAATAAATTGCCAAAAGTGTCGATTAGGCGATTGTCGCCAAAATGATCGATTTTTAGGTTTTAAAACCTAAAAATTGATTTAGTTTTAAGACATTTTGCCAAAACTTTGATTTTAAGCAATTGTTGCCAAAAGAACGTGATTAATTAAGGCCTTTTGATCATAATTATTGATTAATTGGACTTAAGCCGAAAATTGTTCGAAATAAAGGCAATCATACCATAGCCATTGAAAGACTAGATATTTTAAGCCAATATTGTCAGATTTAAACTTTAATACCACGATTATTAATTAACCGGGCATTTAGCTTAATCATATCTTAGTTGAGGCAATTTACTTGCCTATATGATGGTATGAATGCATTTATGCAGTTGTAGAATTATTAGGAGTAGAAAAGAAGCATGCATGAAGTGCTAAAATTAAATAGGCAAAAGTTTAACTTACGTACCTAATTTAATCGTCGACCGCTTCTCAACTCCAGGTTAAGCTCCTCGTTAAGGGAATTAATTTTAGTTTAATTTTAAGTGACCAAGTATCACAACAATAAAATCAAACTAAAAAAAATGCAAGAAAGCAATAAAGAATCGCAAAGAGCGTAGGGAGAAGGAGCGTCCGTCAACACAGACTGAGTGAAGAAAACGGAGGGTCGGGGCCACTTTTTATAGGCAAAAAATGGACATTTCGGCGGCTGGGCCACCGGGGTCTCGGAGGCTGGGCCGCCGGAGTCCGGCGGCTGGGTCGCCAGGGACTCGGCGGCTGGGCCGCCGGTGCTCGGTGGCAGGGTCGCCGGAGGTCGGCGGCGGAGCCGCCGTGCCGGTGGTTTTGACAAAATTCGCTCCGGAGGCTTTTCCGAGAGTTCCGGACCTCCAAAAAAAATTCCGAGACCAGTTCCGCGATCCTCGCGACGTCCCGGACGTTTTAAGTACCATATTGGCATATTTTCGGGGAACTTCCAAAATGGCCTTTAGCTTGGTCGGGCTGTTTGCAGTCCGAAAAAAAGATGGCTCTTTGAGCCTCAAAATTTGGGTGTTCACAATATCTTATTTTGATCAAATCAATCCTCAAACATACAAATAATCAAGAGAACCTCATCACACATGATTCATACATACATTTATCCAAATAAACCTATGATTCAAGGCATATGAAATTTCCAGCATTAAAATAACCTTGACCTTTACTGTGTTTTTAAGACATAACTTGAGTTATAGGTCTCCAAATTGAATGAAATTAGATTCATTAGAAAGATAAGACAAAATCCTACAATGTTATGATGGACTACAGCCCAGATCAATTGGTAAGATAGCAAACAAAAGCTAGGAACACAGACCAACATATCAGACCTGATTCAGCAGAACCCAGTCCAATGTTTATTGCATTCCTACTTAACCAAACACCCAAATCAAACCAATCTAGAACGAGAGAAGTCTCAAGACACAGGGCAACAACTTTTATGAAGAACTTAGAACTTAATCTTGTCATTATAGTGGTCAAAATGGGCACTCAATTCAGTAATGCATGTGGCCCGACACAACAGAGTCAGTTTGGGTGTTTTAACCATAAGTTGAGCTATGTATCTCCAAATTGGACACAAGAGGATGGGTTGGAAAGCTACGAACATGAAAATAACATGAAAGACAAAGATACAAGGTAGAGATTTCTACCACATACTAAATATGTAACATCCCTTCCCGGTCCACCCGTTAACTCGAACGAACCGAGCCAAGACGCTATGATCTGGTTGAACCTATGTCCTTTCATGCTAATATCATTCTATATGATGAACATGATGTCAAGCTGTTGCTTTTTACATTATTTATATATAGATATGTACTTAAGAGTTACACGACATTAAACTAATTTCCAAAATGAAATGGGCCCAATTATATGCCCTGTACATGCCATGATAAGTATAGACAGAACCAAAATATCAAAATGCGTAGCTACCCTGAAGACTGGATCTTCAAAAAATGAACTGCAGCAGTTGTGAGATGACTCTCTATGGTCCAGTTCCAAAACCTACGAGTTAAACAAGTAACTCGCTGAGCAAATAAAGCTCAGTGGATATCTCAACTTATAAATAAACATCAAGCACACATATCATTATACTTTCATGATATCAATGTATAATTAAATATATAAACACACATTTCATTATGCTTTCAGTAACTTATTTGCTGTTCATTATGCTGTATGACTTATGAATTTTTAGTCAACATCATATAAGTGATAAATAATATAATCTCATAACTGTATGGCTCCATAAGGTTACAGTGAAAACTAAGAGATAAGAAGAACTGTATGAATATTGTATGAATACTGTATGGCTGGGCTGCTATGGCCCGTATATAAATCATATCCACTCAACGGCCTGTAGCCGGAGTACCAAACTGTATGGGGCGCAGATCTGCTATCCTATGTCGCGACATAGTCTTATCTACATGGTTTCTGCCTAACCTCAATGGAGCATATTATCGGTATTTCAAGAATACAAAACAAAAGCATATTTAATTCTTCATCAAATTCATAAACCTTACTGTTTACCTATATGCTGTCTCATTCTATATGTTTCTAACCTGTTTCATGCTTTAAGAGTATAAAGAAATAGAAGTAAATGCACACAATTGATAATTTGCATGGAAATCTAATTGATGCACCTGTGAGGCAACTTGTACCAATCATTAGATAATTTAATTTTGACCAGTCGGATTAAGGAATTTATTACTGTTAATGTAACTCAACTCAGAAGGTTCAAATTCAGTAATAATTTTAGGCTGCATGAAGCTACATATGCATCCCAACATCATTTCTAATGTAGCCTTGAAATCTGACAGGGCAACTTGTACATGTTTCACAAATTCTAGCATAACTCTGTATACATAAGTCCAATTACAGTAATTCTAAATTCTATTGTTAGCTAACACATTAAGGTACAACTTTGTCTTCTATCACATCTCTTAATTACGTTGTTAAGGTAGTCAAATATTGAGCTCAAGTAGCAACTGCCAATCTGCCCAGCTGTTGGTTTCCAGCCTGCATAGTTTGTACTATTTTGGTCATATCTCTCAATTTATAACTCCAATTTAGGTGATTCTACATTCTGTGGTTAGCTAATACATTAGGCTAAAATTGTATCTTCTACCACATCTCTTAATTACGTTGGTAAGATAGTCAAATATTGAGCTCAAGTAGCAACTGCCAGTCTGCCCAGCTGTTGGTTTCAAGCCTGCATAGGTTATACTATTTTGGTCACAGCTCTCAATTTATAATTCCAATTTAGGTGATTCTGCATTCTATAGTTAGCTAACACATTAGGGTACAAAGTTTTCTTCTACCACATCTCTTAATTATGTTGTTAAGGTAGTTAAATATTTATCTAAATTAGCAACTTCCAGTCCATCCAGACTGTTGGTTTCCAGCCTGCATAGTCTGTACTAGTTTGGTCATATCTCTCCATTTATAAGTCCAATTTAGGTGATTCAAAAACTCATGGACAGATAAAACATAGAGGAACAAATAACTCTTCTATACCACTTTCTAATTCCATCGTTAAACAAAGTCAAAATCAGGGTGAAGTTACTGGTCAGTGGTCCAACAAACCTGGTTCAGCATGAAATCAATATCTACTTCATTTATTCATTTCATCCCATGCTTTCTCACTATTTCCAGACATTTTACTCAACATTCAGCAATAAATCTGCTCACCATCATCACACGACACAAGTTCTCATGCAAGAAAATATGTTAAACTAAAAGAGATATCAAACCTTCAACCAAAAGAGCTTTAAATCCTCTTCTTAGCTTCCTTTTCTTCCAACTTTGAGCTCCCCTCTCCTATACATAATAACTCTTATAAATCATTTAAAATATCACAAAAGTATGAAATTCAAGAAAGGCTACTTACTTGGATAGAGTTCTAAGTTGAATTTAGTGTTTGAATCACATGAAAATTGATGGAGATCCATATGTTACATTTTAATACCTAAACTTTATATTTTAGTGCAAGTAAGTCCTACTCCTTATACTTTAATCTTTTTGTTTCATTCAAGTAAGTCCACTTCTTTTACTTCTTTTAGTTCACATCCCATTCTACCCCACTCTGGATTTAAATGGCTTGAACCGAGTTCTAGTTTGGCCCGACTCGTCTCGACTCTATGCAACTACTCAATTCAGTAGGATGTCACAAAATACTCATCAAACATCATCCTAAGAGCATAAACCAACAAAGAATAACAAGAAAAATTAAGGCCTTATTCATCAATAGATTCTGCCACTCTTGGAAGATGAAGAAGAAAATGTTTTCCTCATCAATTCAACATATAGGCATGCTTAGAAATCTGCCAAGAACACATTTATACCACCAAAGTTCAATAATCAAATCATTTCATATAAAATTCCCAATTGTCACAAAATAGTATAAACTTCACAAAATCAAAAATTTGAACAAAGTAATTGTGTTTATGGACACTAACCTTAAAAACAAGCTTGGATTAAAGTCTCTCAAGCCTTAGCTTTGCCTTACACCTTGGTAGAAGGTTTCCCCAACCTTTGGCTCAAGTAGAGAATCTCCAAATTTCTTGAAATTAGTCACCAAAACCACTTCTCAACCTTAATTCTCTAGGATTACTTACTTAAATCAAGTTTAATGGTGTAAATTTGGTGGATTTAGTGAGTAGAAGTGAAGAAACAACAAAGAAGAGAAGAAGAGAGAAAGTCGGCATTGGAAATGGAGTAGGAGAAGAAGAAGAAAAGAAAAAGTGTTGCTCAATTATTGAGAAGTTGACTTATAAAGCAACTAAAGGGTAGTTTAGTCTTTTCCCACAATTGGATGGCTAAGATTAAGTCAAAAGTAATCTCATCTAATGGCTACAAATAATCTCCAATTAAATTCCTTCAAAATATTATTTATCTCCATAAAATTCTCAAATTACTCCATAAAAATAATTCCTCAAATTTCCTTAATTAATAAAGCATCATAATTCACTATTCACTAATTATCAAAATTCTCCAAAAATATTCATTACTTACTTTCTACTCATAAAAATCATGCATACATACTCCAAAAATATTAAAGGAAATATAAACACATATAGTAATTTTTCCGGACTAAAATACTACCGACTCCCGGACGGGTAGTACTAGTCACAGACCGGTCGTCCTATTCATAGACCGGTAAATCACTATCCATTCATAGCTAATTATACTCAATATCTTCCTCAGATTTAAATAAAATATTATCTCCCTCTCTGTAGCACAATTCATGATCCGATAAGATAATATCATTTTAAGATTCGAAAATTTTGGGGTGTTACATTGTTAGATTATTTTAATAATCAATGTGGCCCATGTAATTAAAGGGCTGGTTTTAATTAAGGTAGCCCAAGATGATGGTTATTTAGCTTAATGGGATGAGGACCAGTTAGGGTTTTCATACCATTCCTCTGCCTTATAAAAGATCAAGGAAATCAACAATGTAGGTTAAGAGAGTGTGATATCTACCTCAAACACATAGCGGTAATAGGTTGTTTGAGAGTACGTGAAAAGAAAACTCCCGCTGCTGTTGATAACTCTCTGACCATTAAGAGAGAACTTACAGACAAAAGGCCAGAGTGAAGAAACATAGATCTGTTGTTACGGTGAGAATCAAATTGCCGCAACGAGGTAATCACTAGCTGTGGATCAAGGTAGGCATGGCCGGTTCAGTGAACCGCTGGTTCGAGATGTTTAAAATTTTGAACCGGAACTGACCCTTGAACCTCTAGTTCCGGTCCGGTTCCGGTTCCGGCACAGTTCCGGCGAACCGACAGTTCGAATTACGGTTCCGATTCGGTTCCGGCATTACGAAAATTTTTAAAAAAATAATAAAATTTTGATTCCGAATTCATAAATAAATAATAATTTGAAAATGTTTAAATTTTATTAACTAAATAAATTATTATAAAATTTTAAAAGAAAAACTTCTATTAACTAACTTAGAATTATTATTATATTAAATTTACAAATTTTGCTAATTCACTAATATAGAAAACTATAAATGGAATATAAAATTAATGAAATGAGTTGGAAATTATTATTTTCAAATACTAAGAAAATTATTTAAAAAATCAAATGAAGTAAATTTATGAATGGAAAAAATTGAGATTAGAGAAAGCTTTAATTTGGAATTAGATGTAAGAAAATAAAAAATAAACAATAGATAATTCCAATATTAAGAAAAATAAAGCAATAGAAAAAATAATGAAATATGGAAATTTGAGAGAATTTTGATTGAGAATAAGAGAAGAGTTATGATATAATTGGTTGTGAAATAAAAAATCATCAACTCATCATATTTATACATGTTTCTCATTTATTAGTTTCCCAAATTGTCCCTTATAATAGAAAAATAAAAACTATATTTTTGGATAATTTAGTAAATTACAGTAAATAAATAAATAAATGATAAAAAATGAATAAAATTTATTTACCAAAAAATAAATATAAAAGCACCTATTATATCAAAAACTATTCGTTACACTCTTTTTTTATACACTTGAAAGTATTTTTTTTTTTATAAATCAACTATCATGTACCATTTTTTGTATAAATTAAGTAAAAAAATGTGTATTTTTTTTTTACCACTTTTTATAACTTATGTACCATTGTACTTCTCTTCGCCATAAATCAAATCAACTACAATCAAATCAAGTAACATAAATTTTTTTATAAAAATTTTAAGCAACAATTTTTTTGTGCATCCGGTTCGAACCGGACAGGAACCGCCGATTCCAGTTCATATTTTAAGATTCACATGAACCTTAACCGACCCTTGAACTGCCGGTTCCGGTTCAAAATTATGAACCGCCAGTTCCGGTTCGTCTACAGTACGGTTCGGTTCCAGTTAGAACCGAACCGGTGGCCATGCCTAGATCAATGTATGCTTCCGCTTATTATGTATTCTTATTAAACAAATTCTATGAACAATAAGATATAGGCTATATTAAAGTTTATTTAATACGTCGCTCGGTTTCTCTCTCTATCTTTGTTTTCGCACCAGCCCCGAGCGACCCGAAAAACGTGTCCTTCTGTTTTTGATGGAAATGGAAAATGATTTTTATTTTGAACAATGGTGACAAAACCTTTTGGACTGCGGTGCCGATAAATCGGTCTTACAAAACATTTAAGTCGCCACCCATTATTTCGGCAATGGGACCGTTTCCAATTTTATTTTATAAAAATGACTCCATTAAAACCCAATATTATTTAAGGCCAAAATTATTTAGAAAACTGGTCAGGCGCAACAATGCGATTCTGGGTAAGGGAATTGGGTACGTCGGCCCGTTGGAAGCCGACGCCCGGAAAAACCGGCCTCTTTTAACCTATGATTTCTGATTCATTTTAGTTAGAAAAGCCAAATTATTTATTTACTTAAACCTAACCCGAATGAATAGAACCGAGTTCTTAGGTGGAAAATCAATTAATCGTCCCACTCAATTTCAATTAGATTCAAACATTGCATCCATAATCATCCAAATCATCCACTCAAAAGTAATTAAAACAAATAAATGAAAGACCCGCTCTTGCCTTATGGTTAAAGGTGGGCCACAAACCAAACCCTAAAAGTACATTCTATCCAATTAGAAAATTTTAACCCAAAAGCCGAAAACCCAAAATCATGCATAATTACATTGTAAGCTTAATTAAATTGCAATCTGCCCACAATTGGTTGTCTTTGGATTTAAAAGAATTAAATTTTATCTCTTTTGTACAAAACTATTATTTTTCTTAAAAAGGATAAAAATTATTTCTGGAACCCTAGAACAGTCGCGTCACGCAGCTGTCTTTGGAAGAACAGCTGCGTGACGGAACTAGTAGTCGCGTGATGCAACCGTTCATAACTTGGGATACTCCAGATCCGTCAACCATACATTTTAGATCCATAATTTAAAAATATAATATTAAAAAACAAATAAAATAAAATTGTGAATATGAACAGTTCTGTCACGCACCCAAAAGCTGCGTGACGCAACTAGTCTAGGTAAAGAAACAATGCTTTGGGACATGAACAGTTCCGTCACGCAACTGCCAGGTCTGTTACGGATCTACTGGCTGCGTGACGCATCTGCTCTGGTCCATGTTTATTTTTCAAACAACTTATTTACATCATTCTTTTATTTAAACATGCTTTTAATAAAATCCAAAAACAACCCAGAATGAGCAGAATACCGTTTAATTAAGATTAATTATCAAAATAATAACAGAATTAATAATAATGAATAAAGATTCAAAGAAAGATTTAAGATGGTTACCTAACCCTCTGATTGAGGATTGTAGACAGCGTGAATGCCTTAAAGAGTGAAGGTTAAGCAGTCCAGAAGCTTTGTTCACAAGAATTTAATGCTTACCCCTTTTTCTCTCTTAATTCCGCTTCTTTTTGTGATTTTCGTTTTAACTTAATTAATCTCTAATGGCTGTTTTTCTTCAAGGGAACTCAGAAGAGTTTCTGCAGAAAAACCTAGCCGCAAGTGTGTGCTTTTACGCCCTAAAATTCTTATCCCGAATAAGAGATAAAATGATGTATTTATAGAGGTAAGGCAACAGGGGACAGCTGCGTCACGCAGCTAACGGCTGCATGACGGACCCGATAGCTGCGTTACGCAGCTCACTTTCTGGACCGTTGCGACGTACTCAAACAGAATGAAAAACAATTATGTCGGCATTCATGGTAACGTCATCTTGATTGGAGTTGCGTGACGCAACCGTCAGTGCCGTCACGCACCTAATAGCTGCGTGACGCAACTCTAATGCAAGCCAGACACCTTTAAATTATTCTAATTTAAATCCTTGGGTTTAAAAGACCCGTAACCCTTCATTCCTCATCCTCGTATCCTCATTGGGTTAGGTGGGGGCATAAAGACACGCGTCAACAGTTTGCCCCCCCACTTTTATCATTAATTGTTGTGAACCCCTACCCCAAATATCAGGCATACAAATGCATGTGACTAAGGGCAGAAATGCACGTGAATGTAAGAGTTGCCACCTTGTTTAATTATTTTAGGGTAAACTAGGAAAAAACCCTAAGTTGACTCCAATTTTAATTAACCTAATTACTAGATTAATTATCCCAATGTTTAAGGCACAATCTGTGAACCCGAGGTGGATCCCGAGACTATGTCATGCTGATTAACTAACCAATGAATGAATGCTTTACAGGTAAAGGATGCAATTGGACTAATGAAAATGTTTAAGTGATTTCGACTTGCCGCTCGGGGTTAAATCTCGAACGTGCCTACATACTTCCGTTTGAATGGAAGATCAAAGTCAACGTAGTTCGATAGGCCTTTTTAAAAGGGCTTTGAATGGGTATGCTTAATGCATGAGTGTGTGTATGCTTTGTGCATTTTTTTGTTTAGGCATTTTGCCAAAGAATTGATTGATTCGATTTAGGCATTTGTTGCCAAAAATGTTGATTTAAGGCTCTTAGCCAAAAGGATTGATTGAGGCAATTTATTGCCAAAAATTGATGTGATTTAGGCGATTGTCGCCAAAATTGATTATTTGAAGGCTTTTAGCCAAAATGAATTGATTTAGGCAATTTATTTGCCAAAAATTGATTAATTGGGCGATTGTCGCCAAAATTGATTATTTGAAGGCTTTTAGCCAAAATGAGTTGATTTAAGCAATTTATTTGCCAAAAATTGATTAATTGGGCGATTGTAGCCAAAATTGATTGATTTAAGGCTTTTAGCCAAAATGATTAATTAATTGAAGGCTTTTTAGCCAAAATTTTGATCTAAGCGATTTGTCGCTTAAAAAAAAAGATTAATCTACTTATAGGCAATTTGTTTGCCAAAAGAGATCAATTGATTTGCAATGTAGGCAATTTATTGCCAAGAAAAACGTGTTTAATTAAGGCTGTTTAGCCACAATTATTGATTAATTGGACTTAAGCCGGACTGTTCGAAATAAAGGCGATTATACCATAGTCATTAATTGACTAGATACCTTTAGCCGATATTGTCGGATTTAGGCTTTAATACCACGATTATTAATTAACCGAGCATTTAGCCTAAAATTATTTAATTGAGGCAGTTTATTTGCCTAATGATGACGTGAATGCATTTATGCAGTTGTAGAATTAGGAGTGGAAGAGAAGCATGCATGAAGTGCTAAAATTAAATAGGCAGAGTTTCGTTTATGTACCTGATTTAATCGACGGCCGCTTCTTAGGTTCAGCTTGAAAAACTCCAGATTAAGCTCCTCGTTTGGGGAATATTAATTAATTTAATTCAATTTAAGTGACCAAATTATCACAACAACACAATAATAAAAGCCTATGCTAAATGCAGAAAAGCAGTAAAGAATCGCAACGAGCGTAGGGGAGAAGGAGCGTTCGTCAACACAGACTGAGTGCCTAAAAACGGAGTGCCGGGGCTATATTTATAGGCAAAATTCGGACTGAAGGGCGGCAGCTGCCGCCGGGGACGGAGGCCGCTGCCGCCGTATCTTGTCCATTCGCCAGTTTTTTTCATTCCGACGGCTTTTTCGGGAGTTCCGGACCTCCAAAAAATATTCCGAGACTAGTTCTGCGATCCTCGCGACGTCCCGGACATTTTAAGTACCATATTGGCATACTTCCGGTAAATTTCCAAAATGACCTCCGGTCCGGCCGGACTGTTTGCAGTCCGGGAAAACTTGCTTTTTTAGCCTCAAAATTTGAGTATTCACAATTGTATAGACGATTAATGTTAAAGTGGCCCATTGACGTGCCTTCAACCTTGGACTGAATGAAATGGTTGTCCTGATCATCCGATCACGCCCAAAGCTCAGTCTGATTGGCTTTGTTGGCTCCAGTCGGATGGGTAACAATCTCCAAAACCCGGTCTGATTGGTTTTGAAGATACCTTTGAGACTCGGTCTGATTGGTTTCGAAGGATTTTGATTTGAATTGGTTTTGATCATCTAGTCACATCCAAAGCTCAGTCTGATCGGCTTTGTTAGCTCCAGTCAGATCGGTAACGATCTCCAAAACTCGGTCTGATTGGTTTTGAAGATACCTTTGAGGCTCGGTCTGATCGGCTTTGGAGAGTTTGAGATTGTGCTGATCAACTTCGTGATCCATCATCATTAACTAGGAAAAAAAATCCAAACAGCAAAGCTCAGTCTGATCGACTTTGTTGTTCACATCCTCAGCTCAGTCTGATCGGCTTTAGAGAGTTTGAGATTGTCCTGATCAATTTCGTAATCCATCATCATTAACCAGGAAAAAAATCCATAAAAGCAAAGCTCAGTCTGATCGGCTTTGTTGTTCACCTCCTCAGCTCAGTCTGATTGGCTTTAGAGGGTTTGAGATTGTCCTCCTCAGCTCAGTATGATCGGCTTTAGAGGGTTTGAGATTGTCCTGATCAATTTCGTAATCCATCATCATTAACCAGGAAAAAGATTGACTCGATTCACTTCATAATGCATCATCACAAATAGAAAAAAAAATCCAAACAGCTTCGTGATACATCATCACTGCTTGGTGGGATCAAATGGCTTTGTGAAATCATCACCGGTTGACCTGAAAGTATTTTCAAAAGGAAAGAGCAATTTCTGTGTACAAACAGATCTTGCCTTTGTTAAATGTTGGGGCGTTACATGCCCCATGCATTGATAATCATGAATGTTGAAATTTTGCATCAGGGCAAAAGATTTTACTTTTGCCCCCAGTCTGGAATTCTGACTCGGGACCAAAAATATTATCTTTTAAGCAAACCTTGAAAATTTTTGTGAACCCCTCCCCCAAAAATAGGCATATAATGAATATGACTAAGGGCAGAAATGCACGTGAATGTGTGAGTCGCCACCTTATTTAATTATTTTAGGGTAAACTAGGAAAAAACCTTAAGTTGACTCCAATTTTAATTAACCTAATTACTAGATTAATTATCCCAATGTTTAAGGCACAATCTACGAACCTGAGGTGGATCCCGAGACTATGTCATGCTGATTAACTAACCAATGAATGAATGCTTTGCAAGGTAAATGATGTAATTGGACCAATGAAATGTTTAAGTGATTTCGACTTGCCGCTCGGGGTTAAATCCCGAACGTGCCTACATACTTTCGTTTGAATGGAAGATCAAAGTCGACGTAGTTCGATAGGCCTTTTTAAAAGGGCTGTGAATGGGTATGCTTAATGCATGAGTGTGTGCATGCTTCGTGCATTTTGTTTAGGCATTTTGCCAAAGAATTGATTGATTTGATTAGGCGTTTGTTGCCAAAGATGTTGATTTAAGGCTTTTAGCCAAAAAGATTGATTTAGGCAATTTGTTGCCAAAAATTGATGTGATTTAGGCGATTGTCGCCAAAATGATTGATTTAAGGCTTTTAGCCAAAAGATTGATTAATTCAAGGCATTTTGCCAAAATTGATGTGTAATTTAGGCAATTTGTTGCCAAAATGTGATTGATTAAACTGTAGGCAATTTGTTGCCAAAAAAACGTGATTGATTAAGGCTTTTAGCCACAATTATTGATTAATTGGACTTTTAGCCGAACTTGTTCGAAATAAAGGCAATTACACCGTAGTTATTAATTAACTAGGCTTTTTAGCCAGTATGTTCGGATTTAGGCTTTAATACCACGATTATTAATTAACCGGGCATTTAAGCTTAATCATATTTAATGGAGGCAGTTTATTTGCCAAATTGATGACGTGAATGCATTTATGCAGCAGCTTAATTCAGAATTGGTGTAGAAGAGAAATTATGCAAAATGCTGAAATTAAATAGACAGGGTTCATTATTACCTGAGTTAATCGGTGGCCGCTTATTAGCTTCAGCTTGAAAACTCAAGATTAAGCTCCTCATTTGGAGAATATTAATTAAAATTAATTCAATTAAGTGACCAAGTATCACAACACTAGAATAATAAAAGCCTACACTAAATGCAGAAAAGCAGTAAAAGAACCGCAAGGAGCGTAGGGGAGAAGAGAGCGTCCGTCAACACAGACTGAGTGAGTAAAAAAGTCGCATCGGGGCTGATTTTATAGGGAAAACCGGGCTGGAGGGCTGGCGCTGCCGCCGCAGAGGGCGGCAGCTACAGCCGTGGAGGGCGGCCGCTGCCGCTGCGGAGGGCGGCAGACGCCGCCCTGGCCGACCGCCGCCGCCGCCGCCGTTAAGGGCGGGCACCCCCGCCGTGGCCAGCGGCCGCCACCGTGGCTTGTCCACTTTCTAGTTTTTCGTTCCGGAGGCTTTTTCGGGAGTTCCGTACCTCCAAAAAATATTCCGGGGCCAGTTCTGCGATCCTCGTAATTTTCCAGACGTTTCAAGTACCATATTGGCATACTTTCGGTGAACTTTTTCGAATGGCCTCCAGTCCGACCGGACTATTTGTAGTCCGGGAAAACAGGCTTTTTCAGCCTTAAAATTTGAGTATTCACAGTTGCCTCCCACCGGCAACCATAAAAATGATTTATGGGAGTCGGTGGTTGTCTGAAAAATAAATTTTGAAGGCGAAAAACAAACGCGTCTAGAAGACCCGCCTTTTGGCTATTTTCCTTATAAATAGCTTAAAATTTCACTTTTACATTCATTCTAAGCTCTCCAAATCAAAGAGCTCTCTCAAATTCTCTCAACTTCCTCATCATGACTTCTCCGGGTCACAGCAGCGACGGGGATTTTCTGGAGTCCTTGGAAATTTCCCCTAGACACCGACCTTACAGCGGACGCAGACACCCACGCTTCCGTGACCGGTATCTACCCCCAGGTAAGTTTATTTTTTTTATTATTTTTTTTATTTTTCTGCATTTTACTGTTTTAATAGTATGCATGCTAGGGTAGAACTAAGATATTATCCTTAGTAAGGAACCGAGGAATAATTCTTAGATTACTTTACCTTTTAGGACCCCCATATTAAATTGGATGTGGGTGAGACCTCTGTGGCCGAAATTCTGGTCGAGATATTCGACCACAACAACCCAGTCGGAGCGATTATTAGTCCTTCCCATATGGGCTTCCTGAGGCATTTTGACGTGGGTCGGAGCAGCCACAAAGAATTACTGGGTGCTTTGGCCGAGAGATGGTGGGACACCACCAATACTTTCCATTTTTCTTGGGGCGAGTTGACAATGACCCCCACAGACTTTTCCGTGATCTCCGGGATCCCTTTTGGCATTCGGCCGGTCGAGCTGTATAATGACTGGAGGACTGAGGTTTTTCCTGATCAGATGGTTGAGCTGATAGGGATCGACCTGCCCCGGATTGTCGGGCCAAGCTCTACTACTCCAGTTTTGAGCGTTTCCAGACGCTGGCTATCCCTCCAGGCCCCCGACATTTATGCTAGATACAGGCAGGGAGAGCTGACGGCTACTCAGGAGATTCACTTTGTTGCTGCTGTTCGCTTCGACCTTCTGGTCCAACAGGAAAGAGAAGTTTAATCCTTCCATCTTGAAGAGTTTGGAAAATCTAGCCCATCTTGAGGAGTACGACTGGGCCGGCGCTATTCTGAGCCGCATGTATGATGACATGTGTGATCTGAGTCGGGGTCACTGTAAGCTCAACGGGACCTACTACTTTTGGGAGGTAATGTAAAGAACATTCTCCCTTTCTGTGCTTTTCTGTTTATTATTCTTGATTTTTTTTTCCTTATTGATTCTTGTTTCTTTTTTTTTTTTTTTTTTTTTTTTTTTTTTTTTTTTTTTTGCAGACTTGGGCATTCGAGTATTTCCCGTATACTCGCCCAGAGCTCATTCGTGCTGATCTTGGGCTGGGACTGGTGCCTTCGGCTTGGAGATGGTATCGATCAAACCTTCATACCGTTCGGCGCAAAAAATCGCTGAGGGATCTAAGGGCCTTTTTTGATACTTGCACTCTGGAGCAGGTAAGTGCTTAGTAATTCTTGAATATGTTAAATAAAAAGGATTTATTAACACATTTGCATCTTTCCTAGGTTGAGGTGGGGCCGATGATTGCCCGTCTACAGAGTTGGATTTAGGCCGACCCCCATTTCCAGCGATCGGATGCCTTGTCTCGGCGGAGGGTGGTCCTGTCGCACCCTGTCCTGAGACGATATTACTTGGGCGAGAGAGTAGACCTTCAGATAAGAGGCTGCCGTTCTGTCCCTTACTCCCCTCCCGAGGACATGCGAGCGGGCAGGCAGATGACGCTTACCGATGCCCATACTGAGGGTGTTCCACATGTGGAGTTCATCTTGGGGGGAGATTATGACGAGTTCTGCAGAATCTTTTTGATGCAACCCATTGGATCTCGGCTTGATAGTTTTCAGAGATCGGCACCTTCCCAGCCGCTTGACACCAATTCTTCTCGGGCTTCGGGCCCCTCGACTAGCACTCCGAGGAGGAGGCCTACGACCGGTCCCTCTTCTTCCACTCCGGTTGAGGGCCCGTCTCAGGCTGGGCCTAGTCGCCCGTCAGGTCCTTCCAGGGCTCCTCGGGCCATTTCAGAGGCTACCGGGCCGCTTCATCCAGGCCTGGCCAACCTACGTCTTCCATACATCATTTCCTACTATACACCTAACGGCACTCTAGCTTTTCGGGAGGTCTCCCTGGAGAATGTGGATCGCTTGGATCTTCCTCCCGAGGACATTAACGAGGTAATGACTGATAAATCTCTCACAAAAAGGATTCATAAGAGATTTGATATTGACTTGTGTTTTTTGTATGATTTCCAGGTTCCTAACAGCTTGGTCAGTCAGATGATGGAGCTGATGCTCGGGATGCAGCAAGAACTTTCTGCGTCCTGGACTCTGAGGGCCTTTGATGATCAGAGGAGGAGGAGGCCCCGTCGTTGATGCCATGGTTGCTAGACTTTTCCTGTTTTTTCTTTTTTTGCCTGTATTTCTGTACTGAACTTTGACTGTACCTGCACTTGGTTAGTACTGAAAATATGTATGCATGATTATCCATTTTGAAAGAAAACAGAATTTTTTTTTATCTTGTTTTTTTTTCAAAAATGAATCCCTTTTATAACCACAGCATGCACCATTAGACTAAGAGTCTCTCCAAGGTAGAAAAGATCAATTTGGGGAGGTACGGTCTATTTCCTAGTATGACATCACCTGCTTTATCCAGGTTAGCCCCCGCCATACTCGGGTTTACCTTTTAGGCCTTACACACTGTACTTGGTACTGCGCTTTGCACGGATAGACCAGACTGTCCCAATTGTAGATGGCACTTCAGCTGATTCAGCCATCACTTCGGGCGTTACCCGAGCCATCCTTAGAGCTTGGGTTAGAGACCATCACATTGTTAGGCCTTTACCTAATCCTATCGGTGTTCAGACTTCTCCTGAGTATCGGACCTGGTTCATTGCCATTGTCTGGCCGATTGAAAGGCCAAGGAGGAACGCACTGCTGAGTGCACTTGAAGGTTGGGCTCAGGCTGACGCTGATAATGAGGTTGGGACTAATGAGGAGATTGTGTTGGCTCCCCGGACAGGCGAGGTTGGAGAGAGTTCAGCAGCTAGGGACGACTCGGAGGATATTGCCCCACGGAGGCGACGGGACACCTAGACTCTTATAGGCTTTTGGACTTTTGTTGTTTTTTCCCTTATTTTGACTTTTTTGACTTTTTATTTGGGACTTTGACTTTGGATTTTGGATTTTGTTCTTTGGCTTTGGATGTATGTTTCGTTTTTTTTTTTTTTTTTTGGACTTGGACTTAGACTTCATTATTTATTTATTTTTCTTGGACTCTTTTGCTTTCTGCTTGACTTCGGACTGTTTGACTTTATTGCTTTAATTGGGAATGTCATTTGCCTTTTAAGCTTTCCAAGCATTTTCCAACTTTATTTATTCAAGCTCTAATTTTTGCCTAAGCCGCCCTTTTGGGTTTTCAACTTAGCGAGCTACCCATTTTTGCCTAAGCCGCCCTTTCGGGTTTTCAACTTAGCAGGCCCCGACTTTTTCCTAAGCCGCCCTTTCGGGTTTTCAACTTAGCGGGTTTTTCTCTTTTTTTTTTTCCTTTTCTTTTTTTTTTTTTTTTGGCAAAGAAGAATGAATTATGAAATGATTTTCTCATTAATGTTTAGACCGTACCCAATGAGGGCTGCCTACATATCTCCGATACATAATTTCTTTTTTCCGAGGAGAATCAGGTCTAATGTAGCTCTTTTTACATTATGCAATGCTTATTATACAAAATATCTTTTTAACTGATCTAAATTACATGGATTCGTGAATTCCAAACCATCCAAATCAGTCAAAATGATGGCTCCGCCAGACAATATTTTCTTCAACACATAGGGTCCAGCCCAATGAGGACGAAACTTCCCACGCGGGTCTACGATTGGCTATCTATTTCCTTTAGGACCAAACAACCTTCTTCTAGTTTTCGGTCTTTGACCTTCTTATTAAAATGTCGTGCCATTCTTCTCTGGTAAACTTGAGTTTGGTGGATCGCTTGCAATAATTTTTCGTCCATACCCAAGAGTTGCAAATGATAATTCTTAGCCCAATCTGCTTCGCTGATCTAGCTTTCGCGGATAATCCTCGCCGACTGAACTTCCAGCTCAATAGGCAACACTGCTTCCATACCATACACTAAGGAATACGGGGTTCCCCTAGTGGGCGTTCTGATTGAAGTCCTGTATCCCCATAAGGCATTTGGTAATTGTTCGTGCCAAGCTTTATGCTTTTGAACTGTCTTTTGTAGAATGACCTTTATAGCCTTATTTGCAGCCTCTACAGCCCCATTTGTTTGTGGCCGATAGGGTGAAGACTTGTGGTGCTGAATCTTCTTTTACTTCAGCAGGTCAGAAAATTCACTTTGAAAGTGGGACCCATTATCAGTAATGATCTCGAATGGCGTTCCGTACCGACAAAGAATGTTAGTACGAACGAACTGTGCTGCCTTCTTGGCATTCAAGACCGAATAGGAGGCTGCCTCAATCCACTTAGTGAAATAATCAACAGCGACCAGGATAAATTGGTGACCATTGGAATCCTTTGGGTGGATTTTTCCGATCACGTCTATGCCCCAAGTTGCGAAAGGCCATGGTGAAGCAATAGGATTCAAATTGACCGGAGGCTGTCTTTGTAGCTTAGCAAAAATTTGACACTCATGGCACTTTTGCGCGTGCCTCACGCAATCTGCATTCATGGTTGACCAGTAATAACCTAGGTTCACGATTTTTTGAGCCAAGGCTATTCCGTGCATGTGTGGACCAGACTCCCCGTTATGTAAGGAATCCATGATGGTTTGAGCTTCTCCCTCATCAACGCACCTTAGGTGAAGGCCGTTCCAACTTCTTTTATACAGAACTCCCCCAGTAAGGAAATATCCGGATGCTAACTGTCTCAATGTCCGTTGATCAGCCTTAGTGGATCCCTCTGGGTAGGCTTCATTCTGAAGATAATTCTGTATATCCCAATACCAGGCCTTGTCATCCACCAAATTCATGATATGTGCTGGCTGTTTCTGTAGCCGAACTGTCAGAGGTCGAATGACTTGGTCTCCCCCTACATTAACCATGGAAGCCAAAGTAGCCAGAGCATCAGCAAACTGATTTTTGGCTCGCAGCATTAGTGGAAGGATAAATCCTCAAATTGCTGAGCCAATTCGTCCAAGCGTTGTAGGTAAGGAACCAAACGCTCTTCCTTAATTTTCCATTTTCTCAAAGCTTAGGAGACAATTAAATTGGAATCCCCGAAAACCTTGAGGACCTTTATTTCCTTTTCCAGGGCTGCTTCTAACCCCTTTATGCAATCTTCATACTCGGCTTCATTGTTGGTGCAGTCGAAATCTAATTTGACTGCGATTGGGACGTATTCTCCACAAGAAGTTTTGAATACGACTCCAACCCCATTTCCATGGTAGTTTGAAGCTCCATCGAAGTACATTTCCCAGACTTCACTTTCCAAGCTCAACAAGTCTTCATCAGGAAATTCTACCTTCGGCATTTGGTCTTCGACAGGTAATTCTGCTAATTGATCAGCCAAGGCTCCGCCTTTCACTGCCTTCCATTGTACAAATTTTAAATCATAGGCTGCGAGCACCGACACCCACTTAGCCATCTTACTGTCAAGAACCGGCCTCTCCATAAGGAATTTCAAGGGGTTCGATTCAGAAATAACGTATGTGGTGTAGGACGAGAGGTAGTGCTACAGCTTTGTACAAGCCCAAACTAGAGCCAGACACAACTTCTCTATCTTATTGTATTTCAGCTCGTAGTCTAGCATCCTTTTGCTGAGGTAGTACACGGCATTTTCTACCCTGGTGTCTTCTGCTTGTTGAGCTAGCATTACACCCATCGCTTCTTCTGTCACTGATAGGTACAATAGCAAAGGATTTCCTAGCCTTGGTGGCTGTAAAACTGGCGGGGATAACAGATATTGCTTGACTTGGTCAAAAGCTTTCTAACAATCCTCATTCCATTTGATGGCTACTCCTTTCCTGAGTAATTTGAAAATCGGACCACAAGTATCGGCCAATTGATTAATGAAACAGCTGATGTACTGTAGCCTTCCCAGGAAACCCCGAACTTCTTTTTCCGTCTTTGGTGCTGGCATTTCCAGAATTGCTTTGGCTTTTGAAGGGTCAATCTCTATGCCCTTCCGACTGACCATATGCCCCAGAAATACTTTAGATGTAGCTCCAAACAGACATTTTGCCGGGTTGAGCTTTAAATTGTACTTTCGAAGTCTAAGGAAGAACTTCTCAAGTGCTGTTGTATGTTCTTCAGCTGTTTCTGATTTAACAACCATATCGTCCACATACACTTCTACTTCTTTGTGAATCATGTCATGGAAGATGGTCGTTGCCATTCTTTGATAGGTCGCCCCGACATTTTTGAGCCCAAAAGGCATAACCCTGTAGCAGTAGGTTCCCCACTCCGTGATGAATGCCGTTTTCTCTTTGTTAGGCAAATGCATCATTATTTGATTGTACCCGACAGCGAGATCGGTCAAGGAGACCATCTCGTGTCACGCCATTCGGTCCACTAATAAGTCAATATGCAGCTGTGGACCCCTACCCCAAATGTCATAGGATATGAATGTGATGCAGGAAGAAATGCACGTGATGTGTGAGTCGCCACCTTGTTTAATTATTTTAGGGTAAACTAGGAAAAAAACCCTAAGTGACTCCAATTTTAATTAACCTAATTGCTAGATTAATTAACCCAAAGATCAAGGTATGGTCTGCGAACCCGAGGTGGATCCTGAGACTATGTCATGCTTGATGAACTAACCTATGAATGAATGCTTTGCAAGGTGAAAGATGATGTAATTTGGACCAATGAAAAATGTTTATGTGATCTTGACTTGTCGCTCGGGGTTAGATCCCAAACGTGCCTACGTACTTCCGTTTGAATGGAAGATCAAAGTCAACATAGTTCGATAGGCCTCTTTTAGAGGGCTTTGAATGGGGATGCTTTATGCATGAGTGTGTGCATGCTTTGTGCATTTTGTTTAGGCATTTTGCCAAAGATTGATTGTTTTAGGTATTGGATGCCAAAAATGTTGATTTTAATGGCTTTTAGCCAAAAAGATTTGACTTAGGCAATTGTTGCCAAAAAATTGATGTGATTTAGGCGATTGTCGCCAAAATTTGATTTATTTGAAGGCTTTAAAGCCAAAACATTGATTTAGGCAATTTATTGCCAAAAAATTAATGATTGGGCGATTGTCGCCAAAATTGGTTGATTTAAGGCAATTTATTTGCCAAAAGTGATCGATTGAAGGCTTTTAGCCAAAAAATTGTGATTTAAGCGATTTGTCGCTAAAAAGGATCAATCTCACTTATAGGCAATTTGTTTGCCAAAAGTGATTAATCGATTTATAATGTAGGCAATTTATTGCCAAGAAAACGTGTTTAATTAAAGCTTTTTAGCCACACTTATTGATTAATTGGACTTAAGCCAGATTTGTTCGAAATAAAGGCGATTACACCATAGCTATTAATTAACTAGGTATTTTAAGCTAATATTGTCATATTTAGGCTTTAATACCACGATTATTTACTAACCTGGCATTTAGCCTAAACTTTTTTATTTGAGGCAGTTTATTTGCCTAAAGATGTCATGAATGCATTTATGCAGTTGTAGAATTATTAGGAGTAGAAGAGAAACATGCATGAAGTGCTAAAATTAAAATAGGTATAATTTAGTTTGTGTACCTGATTTAATGGACGACCACTTCTTAACTCAAGGTTAAGCTCCTCATTAAGGGAAAATTAATTAATTTTATTTTAATGACCACTTAACAAAGCAAGAAAGCAATTAAAGCTAAACTAAAATGCAGAAAAGCAGTAAAGAATTGCAAGGAGCGTAGGGGAGAAGGAGCGTCCGTCAACACAGACTGAGTAAGTTGAAACGAGGGCCTCGGGGCCAATTTATAGGCAAAACGGACTGTTTCGGCGGCCTGGGCTGCTGGGTTCGGCGGTTCGGGCCGCCTATCTCGGCGGCTCGGGCTGCTGGGCTCGGCGGCTGGAGCCGGCGGCCTGGGCCGCTGGGGCCGGCAGGCGGGATCGCCGGGGTCGGTGGCCGGGGCTGGCGGCCGGAGCCGCCATGCCTGGTGACTTTGCTAATTTGACGCTCCGAGGGCTTTTTCGGGAGTTTCGGACTTCCAAAAAATATTCCGGAACCAGTTCTGCGATCCTCGCGACGTCCCGGACGTTTCAAGTACCATATTGGCATACTTTCGGTGAACTTCCAAAATGGCCTTTGGTCCGGTCGGACTGTTTGCAGTCCGGGAAAATTAGCTCTTTGAGCCTCAGAATTTGGGTATTCACAGCAGCAGGGGGAAGTCGTCCTTCGGACATGCTTTATTCAAATCCCGATAATCCACACACATTCTGACTTTGCCATCTTTCTTCGGCACCGACACAATATTTGCTAACCACGTCGGGTAGGCAATGGGTTCTATGAACTTATTCTCCAATTGCTTGGCTACTTCCTCCTTGATTTTCAAGGACCATTCTGTTTTCAGTCTTTTTAGCTTCTGTTTTACCGGCTTAGCCTCAGGGTATACTGGAATCTTGTGCACCGCTATTGCCGAGTCAATTCCCGTGATGTCACTTGCCTTCCACATGAAGCAATCAGCAAACTTCTTCAAGCATTCAATGACCTGTTCCCTGTTCACACAGTCAGATGCAATGTATGTATGTTCATTTTCTTCTTTGCCAATTATTATTTTTTCTTATTCATTTTTTATTTCGTTTATTTCTTTTTCATTATTTTTGCTTGGAAATGCTTGGAAAGATAGACACGCGGGATAGCCAATAATTTGCAAGCTCTTATTGATTAGGACGGAATTGTCCTCAAAAATTACATCAAATTTGAAGTCTGGATTTTCTAAATCCGACACAGACGACTCAGAACTGGAACTGGACTCCGACTCGGTTTCAGACTCGGGGTTAGACTCAGACTCAGTACAGGACTTGATTACAGACTTTGACTCTAGATTTGACTCGGGAGGGGGTTTATCAGCAGCGTGCTCCTCCTCGGCGTACCAGTTGGTGAGAGGCCCTTTGTACGGCTTGATCAGGCTCAACAGGTCTTGGTTCTCATCATTTCCTATAATGACCGCAACCTCGTCAAAGAGACTGGGCTGCATGAAGTCTTCCACTTCTAGTTCAGTTATTACTTCTGGCTTGTTGTCCCAGGCATCAGCAAATATTTCCAGCCCGGGTAGCATTTTCTTAGCTGTCGGGAAGTAGAATGGTTTCTAGAAGCCACAATAAGGAACTGTTTCTCCTGGTTTGCAGAAATGACCGTTCAAAGTCAAAGGGTAAGGCCGCATCTGTATACTCTCCTTCTTTCCTCTCCTGGTCCTCTCAGCACGGTCTTCATCAGTGGGCTCATAACCTAGTCCAAAGGTCCCTTCATTCACCGGACACTCCCAAGCTTGCAGTGTGGGGTATGTCTTTCCGGACCTTGCCATAATCATTCCCGGCAGATAGGACATCTTCAGCATTAAAGGAACCAGGCAGTTTATTTGTACCGTCCCGAAATCAAAGAGAATTCGGGAGTTTGCAGTCTTCCCTTCTATGAACTGTACAGTGTCATACTGAAATCCCGAGAGGGGCAAATTGGCATTTTCAGGGTTGACCTCAAAGAGAGGCTGGCCCTTTGGCTTCTTGAGCTGGCTGTAATCATCCCCTTGAACCGTTATAATTTTACCCTCATAGGGGAATTTGACCTTTTGGTGTAAAGAGGAAGGTACTGCCTTGGTATGGTGTATCCATGGCCGTGCCAGAAGCAGGTTGAAACTGGTGGGCACGTCAATTACTTGGAACGGTACCTCCATTATGGCTGGCCCAATTGCCAATTTTAGTGTAGCAACCCCCAATACTTCCCTCCGGGTGCTGTCATATGCTTTCACTATCTGGTCCGACAGAATGAAATCTATTTCCTCCAACCCCAGACAGCTGGCTACCCTTAGTGGGCAGACGTTCAGTGCTGACCCATTATCAATGAGAACCATGGGCACAGTTTTGTCTCTGGTCTGAACAGTGACGTAAAGGGCATCGTTGTGACTGCCTCCCTCCTTGGGCAAGTCATCATCAGAAAACCCGATGCTTTGCGTCTTTGATGATTGGGTGAGGGTGGATACCAGCATTTCAGGGCTAACCTCCACCGATGTTTGAAGTTGACTCAAAGCCTTGCAAAGAGCTTGGCGATGAGGAAAGGATGATGCCAGAAGTTCCCAGATTGACACCCTAGCCTAGGTCTTTTTTAACTGCGAGAGTACCGGGTCTTCCTTTGGCTCCTCTGCCCTCTGGTAGGGCTTATTTTGGAATTTGTCCAGGACTAATGGTTCATATTGTCTCCCACTCCTGGTTATTGCATCGACCTCTTCAGATAAGTCATTCAGGTCTAGGACACATATGTCATTCATTTCTAGGAATAGTTCGAAAGGATCGATCAATTCCTGGTCAGTAACAATAGCATTTACCCCGTGATTTGGTAAGGGATTAGTGCTAATGTTTGGCTTACTCCTTGGAATAATTGAACCGTTGTCCACCAGGTCTTGGATGCGGTTCTTAAGCGTCCAGCACGCTTCAGTCTTGTGCCCGTTACCCTGATGGTACTCATAGTATTCGTCAGCTCTGTAGTTCCTTGGTAATGGGTTGGGTGGCGGCCTTGCTTCCAAAGGCTTGATGTAGTTTGCCTTGACAGCCTCTCGGAATACCAAAAGGATTGGCATCCCGAGATCAGTATATGTCTTTCTCGACTGACTGCCATTTCTCATATTTCCCACACGTAAAGGATTCGTGGGGGTGATGCTTGCCACTTCGTGGACTTTGCCAGCTTGGCTAGGCTTCTTGTATTTTGAGGTTCCCGAGTCTTCTTTCAGTTGCCCTATTTGAATTAAATCCTCTACCTTCGTAGCAGTGGCAATGAGCGACTGGAACGTCGGTAGGTATTGAGTTTGCAATTGTTGCTGGTAGACAGGCAGCAAGTTCTTTATAATTATGTCCACCTATTCTTGCTCAGAAGGCCGGTTAATCATTTGGGCGGCCTTGGCCCTCCACCTCGTAAGGAACGAGGAAAAGGGTTCATTATTTTTCTGTTTGGTGGTCTCCAGCTCCCTCCGAGTAACGTCCACCTCTATGTTATAATGATATTGCGTATTAAACGCATTGCAGATGTCTTCCTAGGTCTTCATTTTAGACCGATCTAGGCTGACAAACCACCTCAAAGCAGCACCGGTGAGTGATTGTTGAAACAACTGAGCAAGGAGCTCGCTGTTCAGTCCGAACAGGTTTAGGGCACCCACATACATTTTCAGGTGCGTTTTGGGACAAGTGGTTCCGTCAAACTTGTCCATGTTGGGTATTTTGAACTTTGTGGGCAGTCTTGCTTCGGGGAACAAGGACAAGGAGTCCATGTCCACCACTTCCTTGTGTGTCTTAAGGGCAGTGATTGACCTTTCCAAGAGCTCCAATTTTTCTCTCATTTTCTGAGCTTCCAGCTTAGAAGCAGTTCTGGAGGGCATGTCATCCAGGTTAAGGGCAGGGTTTGTCGGTTCAGCAGCAAGTCCCTGATTGGAGGTAGCAGGCCCACTTCCCCCAGCGGAAGCCCCATTTCCATTACCAATACCTAGCTCAACTATTAGGGCTGTTCTCTGGGCAGCTAATGCCTCATTCATTCTAGCCTCCATTCTGGCTTCTAGTTGTTCCATGAGATTTTGGATGTCAGCAAGTGATGCCATTTGGATTGCAGGTGAAGTTGGTGAAGCTGGTGAAGCTGGTGAGATTGGTGAAGCTGGTGAGGTTGGTGATAGCACTGTAGGTGTGACTGGAACTTGGATAGGCACTCGAACAGTGGGTACCTGTAAGTATAAGGGTAATCGGATTAGGGTATAGTGGTTCGTGTATCAGGGTAGCTGATGTGAGGTAGATCGACTCTTTGTCCAACTGTGCATGACTAAAAAGAATATTTTATGTTCTTTTTAATGTTTTTATGAGGTGATATGTCATGAATGCGCACAACATCACGTCATAATTCATTTCAATGATATGATTCACATCATTGGGTGCATACAGCCCTAAAGGATAGGTTCTATAGGCTATGACACAAACAGAGAATAGGCTTATAAAGGGACCCTTGAGCCTTGAGCATGGATATACCTAACCACATGTGAAACAAAGAGTTTCGCATGGGTCCAACAGTACCCATACTCATGGGCCACCCCCAAAAGGATTAGGGATGGTTTACGGTAATAGGGAGGTCGCTTTGGCTGTCCGTCGACATAATCAAAGAGACCTGCCGATCAGCGCTACTTGCTATCCAGACTCAGAAGTTTGAACAGAAGAGAAGAAATTCATTTGAAATTCATTTTTTATGCAATGGAGAAAAAGATTCTCAATCGTGCAAATAAATCAACAAATTTAAATGATTTAAAGTAAATTTCAATTAGGTCCAAATTCTCCTTATTAAGCATTCTTAAAGAAAGAATACTTAATCTTTGTTGGGGTACCCTACAAAACAAAACATAGTAAAATAATACCCTGAAGAAGGGCTGGTTAGTTTACACAACAATCGTAGTCCACTTTATGTAAAACGATTACATGTGTCTCCAGCAGAGTCGCCAAACTGTGAACCCCTCCCCCAAAAATAGGCATATAATGAATATGACTAAGGGGCAGAAATGCACATGAATGTGTGAGTCGCCACCTTGTTTAGTTATTTTAGGGTAAACTAGGAAAAAACCCTAAGTTGACTCCAATTTTAATTAACCTAATTACTAGATTAATTATCCCAATGTTTAAGGCACAATCTACGAACCCGAGGTGGATCCCGAGACTATGTCATGCTGATTAACTAACCAATGAATGAATGCTTTGCAAGGTAAATGATGTAATTGGACCAATGAAATGTTTAAGTGATTTTGACTTGCCGCTCGGGGTTAAATCCCGAACGTGCCTACGTACTTCCATTTGAATGGAAGATCAAAGTCGACGTAGTTCGATAGGCTTTTTTAAAAGGGCTTTGAATGGGTATGCTTAATGCATGAGTGTGTGCATGCTTCGTGCATTTTGTTTAGGCATTTTGCCAAAGAATTGATTGATTTGATTAGGCGTTTGTTGCCAAAGATGTTGATTTAAGGCTTTTAGCCAAAAAGATTGATTTAGGCAATTTGTTGCCAAAAATTGATGTGATTTAGGCGATTGTCGCCACAATTGATTATTTGAAGGCTTTTAGCCAAAATGGGTTGATTTAGGCAATTTGTTTGCCAAAAGTGTTGATTGGGCGATTGTCGCCAAAATGATTGATTTAAGGCTTTTAGCCAAAAGATTGATTAATTCAAGGCATTTTGCCAAAAATTGATGTGTAATTTAGGCAATTTGTTGCCAAAATGTGATTGATTAAACTGTAGGCAATTTGTTGCCAAAAAAACGTGATTGATTAAGGCTTTTAGCCACAATTATTGATTAATTGGACTTTTAGCCAAACTTGTTCGAAATAAAGGCAATTACACCGTAGTTATTAATTAACTAGGCTTTTTAGCCAGTATGTTCGGATTTAGGCTTTAACACCACGATTATTAATTAACCGGGCATTTAAGCTTAATCATATTTAATTGAGGCAGTTTATTTGCCAAATTGATGACGTGAATGCATTTATGCAGCAGTTTAATTCAAAATTGGAGTAGAAGAGAAATTATGCAAAATGCTGAAATTAAATAGACAGGGTTTCGTTATTACCTGAGGTAATCGGCGGCCGCTTCTTAGCTTCAGCTTGAAAACTCCGGATTAAGCTCCTCGTTTGGGGAATATTAATTAAAATTAATTCAATTAAGTGACCAAGTATCACAACAGTAGAATAATAAAAGCCTACACTAAATGCAGAAAAGCAGTAAAAGAACCGCAAGGAGCGTAGGGGAGAAGAGAGCGTCCGTCAACACAGACTGAGTGAGTAAAAAAGTCGCATCGGGGCTGATTTTATAGGGACAATCGGGCTGGAGGGCGGGCGCTGCCGCCGCAGAGGGCGGCAGCTACCGCCGTGGAGGGCGGCCGCTGCCGCCGCGGAGGGCTGCAGACGCCGCCGTGGACGGTGGTCGCAGCCGCTCCGCCGCCGCCGTGGCCAGCAGCCACGGCCGCCGTTTTCAACGGCCTCTGCCACCGTGGCCGGCGGCGGCCGCCGCCGTGAAGGGCGGGTGCCCCCGCCGCCGCCGCCATTACCAGCGGACGCCGCCGCCGTGGCTTGTTCACTTTCCAGTTTTTCATTCCGGAGGCTTTTTTAGGAGTTTCGTACCTCCAAAAGATATTCCGGGGCCAGTTCTGCGATCCTCGTAATTTTCCGGACGTTTCAAGTACCATATCGGCATACTTTCAGTGAACTTTTCCGAATGGCCTCCGGTCCGACCGGACTGTTTGCAGTCCGGGAAAACAGGCTTTTTGAGCCTCAAAATTTGAGTATTCACAATTTTATATTATTATACTTTTTTTTTTTGCAAAGTTTGTTTAAAATTTTAGCAAAAATTTAGGCAAAAAGTTTTTTAGTCCTAAATTTTTAGGTATACCCTTCCTGATGCGGTGTTCGAAAGAAAATTTACATGAGGGTAATTTAGGCAGTTTGATGATTTTGCCCCCTGTGTGGTGTTTAGACAGAATTGTTGAAGTATACGAACCGCACACTGATTCCAATTTGCTTAGATGAGCCGTTTTGGGCTTAAATGAGTGTTGATGGGCCTAGGCCCATTTCTTCTTCTTATTATAAATAAGCTTTTGACATTTTATTTCTCACTTTTCAAACTCTCAAACTTTCCAAAATTCTCTGAACCTTAGTTAATATGGCCCATCTTCCCGAGATCCCTGCTTCTGGTGTGAACCGTTGCGTGACGCAGCTGTTCTCACGAGCAGTTGCATGATGCAGCTGTTCTGGTGTGAACCGTTGCGTGACGCAATTGTGCGAAGCTACGCGACCCCATTATCTCTGGATTTTGATTTTGCCTCTCTTGTATGTCTTGATGTCTTGTTTGCTATCTTAAATTGCGATGCCTTGTCGATTACGACTTGCCTAGGCCCTGTAAATGCATAGAAGAACATAGAAATTGGCAAATAGAATGTTAGGGTTTTCTGTCTCACCTTCGATAGATGCATCACGCAGCTGTTCTTTGAAAGAACAGTTCCGTGCGCAACCATTAGTCAGAAGACGCGGTTTTGACAAGCTGCGTGGCGCTGCTTTGTAGCTGCTTGACGCGGCTGTACTCACGTGACGCGGTTGTGCCTGGCCAGAAGCTCGAGCACTCTATTTTCCTGCCATGAAAAACAAAAGTAGACAAGTGTTAGTCTTAATTCTTTGTTTGCATGAATTTTCTTACACAGGTCGATCTGGGCAAGGCCCATGCTGGCGGGTCCTCCACTGATGCTTCAGCCTTCTGGGACTTATTGGACCCCTCGATGCGGTCTAGAGTCGTTGCTGCTGAATTTGGCGATTATGCCGCTGGACTCAGCCCCGGTTTCCACTCGCCATGCGCTATGCGCTGATGGAGCGGTGGAACGACTGCACCCACTCATTCATATTCGGTTTTGGAGAGATGACCCTGACTCCAGTCGACTACACTGCCATCACTAGGCTTGGGTTTGATGGCGACGCTGCTCCTCTAGATTCTCGGTACCAGACTGCTGCACTGGGAGCTGAGCTTGTTAGGACCTTACTCGGCGTTCCCACTCGTACTAGGTACACTGCCCAGGGATACGTCTCTTATGAGGTGGTCTACAAGTTTTGGGCCGGGCGGATTCATATGAGATTGGCAGCATGGAGAGAGCTACTTGCGGATGCCAGACCTACAGCTCTTGCTTATACTAGAGAGGAGAGGGACCAAGCGGCGCGGTCCTTGATTTTTTACATTATTTCCTCCCAGCTGCTATGCACCTCCCAGAATAAGGGAGATCCCGCCGTGCTGGCTTGTTTACGGGATTTGAGCCTCATTAGCTCCAATAACTGGGCCTCCCTTGCATTGGCTCACCTCTACCATGGTCTGGATGTGTGGACTAGGGGTCGCGGCGAGTCTAACTGCCAGTTCCTCCGCCCGCTTGAGGTAAGACACTTATTCTTCTGACTTTCTTCCTTTATTTTCTCAATCACTCAAGTTTACACCTAACTGTTGGAATCTTGTCACAGGTGTGGGCCTATGAGTACTAGATCTATCCTGGTGGTCCGGAGAGTGATACCTCTGCTGAGGCTCAGCGGATTCCTAGGTATCTGGCGCATCGCCACCATACTTTTTTCCAGCTCCAAGGATCCACACTACTGAGGTGTTATCTTAACGATAGGGCCCTGGCTGATGTAAGTACAAGAAACCACCTGAGTATCATGTCTTCTTTTATTTTTACTGCTTATTTGCTGACTTTTCTGTTTTGCAGCTCCTTTTAACTCCATGGGAGGGAGATACTTGGGCGGCCTATCCTCCTCGTGCCTTGGTAGAGGCCCTTACCCGTGTTGACGCATGTTTTTTTAGGCCCCACCTGATCCGATGAGGACACGAGGATGAATGGGTTAATGCTATCTAGAAGATTTTCAAAAAAAAAAAAAAAAAAAAAAAGGTGCGTGCTACAGTAGCTGTGCTATAGTGTCCGTCCACAGTGTCTGTCTACGGTGCATTACTGTTCATTATACTGTTCATTACTATGCATTACTGTTCATTACTGTTCATTACTATTCATTATACTGTTCAGCACTGTGCATCACTATTCATCACTATTCATCCAATTTCCAGAAATAATAAAAAAAATATAATAATAAAAATAATAAATTTTACACATAAATAAAGTTTAATTTCTTCAATAAATTTGAAAATGGCCAATTATGAACAGATCACAGTTTAATTAAGCTTAAAATACTAAAATGTGATTTTGTATATTTATTTGTGTGGATTTTATAATTTTTGGTTGAATGCAAAAATGAAATTAAACTAAAAATAAAAAATTAAAATGTGATTTAGATATTAAATAACAATTATGTATGGCATTATTTTTATTGGTTTATGGATTTAATTTTTGATTCGATTTATATATATATTTTTGGATCCGGTTTGTCACCCGCCTTGAACCATAAGGTAAGAGCGGGTCTTTTATTTATTTGATTTATTCTTCAGTTTGTTGCCCGCCTTGAACTATAAGGCAAGAGCGGGTCATTCGTTTATTTATTTTATTTAATATTTTTGACTCGGTTTGTCGCCCGCCTTGAACCATAAGGCAAGAGCGGGTCTTTTATTTATTTGGTTTAATTGCTTTGATTTGAATAATTGCTATGTGATAATTAGATTTAATTGGGATGATTAAATAATTTTCCATATAGGAACTCGGTCCGATTCATTTGGGTTGGGTTTAAATAAATAAATAATTTGGCTTTTTCTAACTAAAATAAATTAGAAATCATAGGTTAATAGAGGCCGGTTTTCTGGGCGTCGGCTTCCAACGGGCCGACGTACCCAACTCCCTTACCCAGAACCGTATTGGTGCGCCTGATTAGTCTTTTCAATAATTTGGCCTTAAAACAAAATTGGGTTTAAAATGGAGTCATTTTTATAAAAACGGTCCCATTGCCTAAATAATGGGTGGCGACTCAAAATTGTTTATAGGACCGATTTATCGGCATCGCATCCAAAATAAAAATATTTTATCAAAAATACAAAAGGATGTTTTCGGGTCCTCCGGGGGGATTTTCGAAGAAAACAGATTGGCGACTTCACTAGGGAATACAACCACTAGTCCCAGATTATTTTTTAGTTGGTTGTGATTAGGAATTAACTCTAAACCTACGTTTTCTAAAATTGGAAATAAAATTGGTTAGAAAGCCGTTGGAAAATTCTTTAATCATCCTTGTTTGTTTATTTGCTTTCCTTTATTTTTCTTTTCTAAGTTCTTGCATCCATACTGCATTTCTTTCTTCTTATCACTTTCTACCCAAAATTATCCCTCGGTACTGTTGTTAACTTCGAAGCAAGATCCAGCTTAATCCATGCGTTTTAGGCACATCTATCCGAGAATTATCAATTTTACCAACCGCAAGCCTAGTACCTTAAAGGTGCGTCAAAAGGAGTAGGCCCATGAAAAAGCCTAAATCCTGTTTGCGGAACCCAGACCTTGTAAAGCCCAATGGACTGAAGCTCATGCATGTAGTTAAAAGCCTTAGTCACTTTCCTTAAGGAAAACCTGAATCTGTTTGTTGTTATTCTGTCGCATTCATTCCGAGAGCTTATATCGTCAATCTCAAAACCCCCTGTTGGTTGTCGAGATTAGACCAAAATTCTAGGAAACAGATGTCAGAATTATTGCCAACGGAATTCGTGTGCAGGAGAGATAAGGTTGGAAGGCATGCATTTCCCAACTCCCATTCCCTATGTGCTATAAACTGTACATATGTTGTGACATTCGTGCATCACATAACATTTTTTGGTATGGACGTTTGCTCTTGATTTTGAGAAATGGACCTCTAATTCGTTTTGAATAACATAATGCAATCGTTTATAGTGAATTGCGATTCCTTTGAATTTTCACATTTCTCGCATTATTTGAAAGTAAGCGTGAGATTGCAAAAAAAAAAAAAAATGTAATTAATCAAAATAAGATCCTGCTTGGGACCATTTGTTCCAAGGCAAAAAGTAAGAACGCAAAAACAAAAAAATAATAATAAGAAATATCCCTCTTGGAAATTCTTTCATTCCAAGGCAAAAATTAGGGACTCGAGAGAAAATGGCCGGCTGTAAAATCCAAAAAGGAACGGTCGACGCCAAATAATGCCGGGAATGTTTAAATACAAAATAAATTGTTGCTATGTTATTCATGCCGAATTTTTGGTCCATTCGAGATCTTATTTCCATACTGATTATTAGCACATTAGATTTGCATTTCTCATCCTATGTGCAAGTGCAAAGACAGAGAAAAGGCAAAACACCAGTCAAATCGTCTTCTCTAGCAAAAGAAGAAGAAGACGAGTCATGGAAGCAATTTTTAAAATGGATGCCTTACAGCAATCACAGGAGAATTTGCAGATCACAGTTTTTGACATGGGACAACAACTGCACATGATCCAGGCAAACCAAGCATGTATGGAACGAAAGTGGATGAAATATTTTCAAAAAATAAAAATAAAAATAAAAATAAAATAAAAAAAATAAAAAAAATAAAAAAATAAAATTCTCTGTCACCTTCAGGTTCGGGAGGCCTAGGGATTTTCCGTCCTATGTTTTTTTCATTTTTTTTTTAATTTCTTGTGTGTTTTATGCATGTGCATTTTATGTGTTTGTCTTTCAAGTGTGGAAAAGACCTATATATTTTCATTTCATTTCACTTATAAAAAAATTGACAAAAAAAAAGGGGTCAACTTCTTTGCCTTAGTTCAATGTTTTTGTCTCTACATGTTGATTTGTTTATATTTTGCTTGTTGAAATAGAAGTCTTGAATAATATACCATGATTAAGAGATTTAAATGATCTTATGAACTTAGGTACTAAAGTATGACATATAAAATTTTTCTTTGGTAAATATTAATCTTCTAGACATTATCTTTGACCTTAGAGAAGCATGAATCCTAACTTAAATGAAGAATAGGAAGGAAAAGGGAAACTAAAGCCATAATACTTGTGTGTTTCAAGTCAATAAAGGATGAGGGTATTTTAAGAGAAAAATGAAAAAAAAAAATGATAGAGGGAACAATGGAAGTCTATTCTAAAACAAAGTGGTACGGAGCATAAAATGCAACCACTTACCATTTACACTCCCATATATATCTTTATAAAAAAAAAAAGAAGAAGAAGAAAGAAAAATGTGGTATGGAGCATAAAATGCAATCACTTTGTGAAAAAGAAATAGGTTACCTAAAAATGCCTTGAGAGAAGAAACAATACATGTGTGCTAGAATTGTCCTGAGTACTTCCTATTTTGCATTTTAGGGCAGAAGGATTGCTTATCTCATATTTTGAATGACTAGATTTTGTATACTTTAGATTTTTATTTGCTATATTGATAATTTTAAATGTCAAATTCATTTATACTACTTAGTTCATAAAAATACATCAAATCTCTTATATTTGGTAGATTACTTAAGAAGTCTAAATCAACGAGCAAAAATAAAGATGATCAACATGAAAAGAAAGATGAATGTTTTTGCTTAGGGATAAGCAAAGAGCTAAGTATGGAGAAATTGATAGTCTCCCGAAGTGGGCACATTTTATTCTGTTATTTTCATATAATTTGCACTGCATGTTGTTTTTATACATTTTACGTTTGCTCGTATTGTTTTTGTTTTAAAGTGAGAAAAATAATAAATTGAAAAATAAAATTAAAAAAAAAACAAAAACAAAAAATGTTTTTATACATGAGTGAGTTGCATATTTTATCTCTTTCTGAACATTGCAGGTCACCCATCTTTAAAAAAATAATAATAAAAAAAAACAAACAAAAAAAAAATGTTTTTATACATGAGGGAGTTGTATGTTTTATCTCTTGTAGGTGGTAAAATGCTCACCCCTTCTTTTTCTCAAAAAAAAATGTAAATTTTCGTATAATCCGCTTTAATGTGCTTTCATTTTGTTGAATCCGAGGGCAGGAGGCCTAAAGTGCTAATCCAACAAATAGTTTCGAAAGAAAAGATTTGTTGTTGTTCTTTGTTATTTTATTTGCAGAAAACAGGATTCAGTCAAAAGAGAACCGGCGGATTTATTCATTAAAACAAAAAAAGAGAGGGATACAATAATTGGGAGCTCATAGCCCTCTGAAATACAAAAAAAAAAGAAGCTGCGGCAGTCACCACAATGGAGGGGTCCAGTTTCATCACTCAGAATAAAACCAATAACATACTGGGGTGTCACAGTGTCATGCATCACCCCCTGACCCATGTACCAGGTATTTCGATGTTGCCAATGATTAGCTAGATTGGTCAACAGACTCTGCATCTGTGAATACCCAAATTTTGAGGCTCAAAAAGCCAGTTTTCCCGGACTACAAATAGTCCGGCCGGACCGGAGGCCATTCAGAAAGTTCACCGAAAGTATGCCAATATGGTACTTGAAACGTCCGAAAAATTACGAGGATAGCAGAACTGGTCCCGGAATATTTTTTGGAGGTCGAGAACTCCCGGAAAAGCCTCCGGAATGAAAAGACTAGCAAGTCCGCCGGCCACCGGACACGGCGGCGGTTGCCGCCCTCCACAGCGGCCGCCCTATGCGGTGGCCGCGGCCACCCTCCGGCCTGTTTTTTCCATATAAATACAGGCCCGACACTCTGTTTTTACTCACTCAGTCTGTGTTGACGGACGCTCCTTCTCCCCTACGCTCCTTGCGATTCTTTTACTGCTTTTCTGCATTTAGTATAGGCTTTTTATTACTCTGCTGTTGTGATATTTGGCCACTTAAATTAAATTAAATTAATTAATATTCCCCAAATGAGGAGCTTAATCCGGAGTTTTTCAAGCTGAAGCTAAGAAGCGGTCGCCGATTAACTCAGGTAAATAAACGAAACTCTGCTCATTTAATTTTAGCACGTCATGCATATTCTTCTTCTACTCCAATTCTGAATTAAACTGTTGCATCAATGCATTCATGTCATCAGTTTGGCAAGTAAACTGCCTTAGTTAAATATGATTAAGCTTAAACACCCGGTTAATTGATAATCGTGGTATTAAAGCCTAAATCCGACAATATTGGCTTAAAGTACTTAGTCAATTAATGACTATGGTATAATCGCCTTTATTTCGAACAGTTCGGCTTAAGTCTAATTAATCAATAATTGTGGCTAAATAGCCTTAATTAAACACGTTTTTCTCGGCAATAAATTGCCTACATTGCAATTCAATTGATCTCTTTTGGCAAAAAATTGCCTATAAGTAAGATTAACCATTTTTAGCGACAAATCGCTTAAATCGAAATTTTGGCTAAAAGCCTTCAAATAATCACTTTTGGCAAATAAATTGCCTTAAATCAATCAATTTTGGCGACAATCGCCCAATCAACACCTTTTGGCAAACAAATTGCCTAAATCAACTCATTTTGGCTAAAAGCCTTCAAATAATCAATTTTGGCGACAATCGCCTAAATCACATCAATTTTTGGCAATAAATTGCCTAAATCAATCTTTTTGGCTAAAGGCCTTAAATCAACACTTTTGGCAACAAATGCCTAAAACATCAAATCAATCAATTTTTTGGCAAAATGCCTAAACAAAATGCACAAAGCATACACACACTCATGCATTAAGCATACCCATTCAAAGCCCTTTAAAAAAGACCTATCGAACTACGTTGACTTTGATCTTCCATTCAAACGGAAGTACGTAGGCACGTTTGGGATTTAACCCCGAGCGGTAAGTCGAAATCACTTGAACATTTCATTGGTCCATTTACATCTTTTACCTTGCAAAGCATTCATTCATCGGTTAGTTCATCAGCATGACATAGTCTTGGGATCCACCTCGGGTTCGTAGATTGTGCCTTAAACATTGGGATAATTAATCTAGTAATTAGGTTAATTAAAATTGGAGTCACTTAGGGTTTTTTCCTAGTTTACCCTAAAATAATTAAACAAGGTGGCGACTCATACATTCACGTGCATTTCTGCCCTTAGTCATATGCATTTATACATTTATATGCCTATTATTTCCGGGGGAGGGGTTCACAGTTTGGCGACTTTACTGGGGACTTATGTAATCGTTTTACATAAAGTGGACTACAATTGTTGTGTAAACTAACCTGCCCTTCTTTAGGGTATTATTTTACTATGCTTTGTTTTGTAGGGTACCCTAGCAAAGATTAAGTGTTCTTTCTTTAAGAATGCTTAATAAGGAGAATTTGGACCTAATTGAATTTTCCTTTAAATCATTTAAATTTGTTTATTTATTTGCACGAATTGAGAATCTTTTTCTCCATTGCATAAAAAATGAATTTCAAATGAATTTCTTCTCTCTCTGTTCAAACTTCTGAGTCTGGATAGCAAGTAGCGCTGATCGGCAGGTCTCTTTGATTATGTCGACGGACAACCAAAGCGTCCTCCCTATTACCGCAAACCATCCCTAATCCTTTTGGGGGTGGCCCATGAGTATGCGTACTGTTGGACCCACGCGAAACTCTTTGTTTCACATGTGGTTAGGTATATCCGTACTCAAGGTTCAAGGGTCCCTTAATGAGCCAATTCTCTATTTGTGTCATAGCCTATAGAACCTATCCTTTAGGACTGTATGCACCCAATGATGTGAATCATATCATAAACGGATTATGACGTGATGTTGTGCGCATTCATGACATATCACCTCATAAAAACATTAAAAAGAACACAAAATATTCTTTTTAGTCATGCACAGTTGGACAAAGAGTCGATCTACCTCACATCAGCTACCCTGATACTACCCACTGTACCCTAATCCAGCTACCTTCTGAGCAAGAACAGGTGGACATAATTATAAAGAACCTGCTGCCTGTCTACCAGCAACAACTACAAACCCAGTACCTACCAACGTTTCAGTCGCTCATTGCCACTGCTACGAAGGTAGAGGACCTAATTCAAATGAGGCAACTGAAAGAAGACTCGGGTACCTCAAAATACAAAAAGCCTAGCCAAGCTAGCAAAGTCCATGAAGTGGCAAGCATCACCCCCACGAATCCTTTACGTGTGGGAAATATGAGAAATGCCAGTCAGTCGAGAAGGACATATACTGATCTCGGGATGCCAATCCTTTTGGTGTTCCGAGAGGCTGTCAAGGCAAACTACATCAAGCCTTTGGAAGCAAGGCCGCCGCCCAACCCATTACCAAGGAACTACAGAGCTGACGAATACTGTGAGTACCATCAGGGTAACGGGCACAAGACTGAAGCGTGCTGGACGCTTAAGAACCGCATCCAAGACCTGGTGGACAACGGTTCAATTATTCCAAGGAATAAGCCAAACATTAGCACTAATCCCTTACCAAATCACGGGGTAAATGCTATTGTTTCTGACCAGGAATTGATCGATCCTTTCGAGCTATTCCTAGAAATGAATGAAATCTGTGTCCCGGACCTGAATGACTTATCTGAAGAGGCAATAACCGAGCTGGAGATAGAAGATCTCATGCAGCCCAGTCTCTTTGACGAGGTTGCAGTTATTACTAGTAATGATGGGAACCAAGACTTGTTGAGCCTGATCAAGCCGAATAAAGGGCCTCTCACCAACTGGTACGTCGAGGAGGAGCACGCTGCTGATAAACCCCCTCCCGAGTCAAACCTAGAGTCAAAGTCTGTAATCAAGTCCTGTATTGAGTCTGAGTCTGACCCCGAGTCTGAAACCGAGTCAGAGTCCAGTTCCAGTTCTGTGTCGGATTTAGAAAATCCAGACTTTAAATTTGATGTTGTGAATACTCAAATTTTGAGGCTTCTCATGTTGTTGGTGGCATGTGAAACTCTTTAAATGGAGGAAAACACGCTGCTACAGTGCCATGCCAATTAGTTTGACTTTGCTACAGTAACTTTGACTTTGCTGCAGCAACTGTGCAAACAGTCCGGCCGGACCGGAGGCCATTTTGGACATTTACTGGAAATATGTCAATATGGTACTTGAAACGTCCGAAATTTCACGAGGATCGCAGAACCGGTCCCGGAATGATTTTTGGAGGTCGAAAACTCCCAAAAAAGCTCCCGGAGTGAGACATGGTGGCCACCACCAGCTACGGCGGCGCCGGCCGCCGGACACGGCGGCTCCTGCCGCCCAGCATGGGCGGCACCTGCCGCCCCACCGCCTGGGCGGCAGCAGTCGCCCAGCATGGGCGGCACCTGCCTCCCCACCGACTGGGCGGCACCTGCCGCCCTCCCAGGCGGCACCTGCCGTCCCACCGACTGGGCGGCACCTGCCGTCCCACCGACTGGGCGGCACCTGCCGCCCTCCCAGGCGGCACCTGCCGCCCAGCCTCTTGGGCGGCACCTGCCGCCGAGCCAGGCGGCACCTGCCGCCCTGGACCCGAAAATGGCCTATAAATAGACCATTTTCAGCCATTTTCTGGCACCCCTGTCTGTGTTGACGGACGAATCCTTCTCCCTCTCACGCTCCTTGCGTTTTCTTTACCGCTTTTTGCATTTAATTTATTTTTTATTGCAGTTTTATTGTGATATTTGAACATTAAAATTAAACAAATTAAAATTAATTGATATTTCCTAAGCGAGGAGCTTAATCCGGAGTTAAGAAGCGGTCGTCGATTAAATCAGGTATGTAAATAAAACTCTGCCTATTTAATTTTAGCACTTCATGCATATTTCTCTTCTACTCTTAATAATTCTACAATTGCATAAATGCATCCACGTCATTATTTTTGGTAAATAAACTGCCTTAATTAATTTGATTAAGCTTAAATGCCCGGTTAATCAATAATCGTGGTATTAAAGTTTAAATCCGACAATATTGGCTAAAAGAGCCTAGTTAATTAATAACTACGGTTCAATTGCCTTATTTCGAACAAATCCGGCTTAAGTCCAATTAATCAATAATTGTGGCTAAAAGCCTTACTCAATCACGTTTCGACAATAAATTGTGATTAAGCTCGAACGCCCGATTAATTGATAATCGTGGCATTAAAGCCTAAATCGCACATTTTGGCAAACTAATTGCCTAAAACAACACATTTTGGCCAAAGGCCTTAAAATCAACCATTTTGGCGACAATCGCCTAAATCGCACATTTTTGGCAAACTAATTGCCTAAAACAACACATTTTGGCCAAAGGCCTTAAAATCAACCATTTTGGCGACAATCGCCTAAATCGCACATTTTGGCAACTATTGCCTAAATCAAATCATTTTGGCTAAAAGCCATTAAAATCAACATTTTTGGCAACATGCCTAAAAATCAATCAATCTTTGGCGAAATGCCTAAGCAAAATGCACAAAGCATACACACACTCATGCAAGAAGCATACACACAATCATGCATAAAGCATACACACAAAAATGCACAAAGCATAAACAAAATGCACAAAGCATACACACTTATGCACAAAGCATACACACTTATGCACAAAGCATACACACTCATGCACAAAGCATACACACTCATGCACAAAGCATACACACTCATGCACAAAGCATATACACACTCATGCACAAAGCATACACACTCATGCATTAAGCATACCCCTTCAAAGCCCTTCAAAGAAGGCCTATCGAACTACGTTGACTTTGATCTTCCATTCAAACGGAAGTACGTAGGCACGTTCGGGATTTCACCCCGGGTGGCAAGTCAAAATCACTCAAACATTTCATTAATCCATCATTTACCTTGCAAAGCATTCATTCATCGGTTAGTTTATCGGCATGACATAGTCTCGGGATCCATCTCGGGTTCGTAGATTGTGCCTTAATCATTGGGATAATTAATCTAGTAACTAGGTTAATTAAAAATGGAGTCACTTAGGGTTTTTTCCTAGTTTACCCTAAAATAATTAAACAAGGTGGCGACTCACACACATCACGTGTATTTCTTCTCATTCATCATATGCATCACATGCCTATGACATTTGGGGAAGGGGTTCACAGATGTAATCTTTGAGGACGATTCCGTCCTAATCAATAAGAGCTTACAAATTATTGGCTACCCCGCGTGTCTATCTTTCCAAGCATTTCCAAGAAAAAATAATGAAAATCAAATAAATGAAATAAAAAATGAAAAGGAAAAAAATAATAATTGGCAAAGAAGAAAATGAACATACATACATTGCATCTGACTGTGTGAACAGGGAACAGGTCAGTGAATGTTTGAAGAAGTTTGCCGATTGTTTCATGTGGAAGGCAAGTGACATCACGGGAATTGACCCGGCAATAGCGGTGCACAAGATTCCAGTATACCCTGAGGCTAGTAAAACAGAAGCTAAGAAGGCTGAAAACAGAATGGTCCTTGAAAATCAAGGAGGAAGTAGCCAAGCAATTGGAGAATAAGTTCATAGAACCCATTGCCTACCCGACGTGGTTAGCAAACATAGTGCCGGTTCCTAAGAAGGATGGAAAGGTGCGAATGTGTGTCGACTACCGGGATCTGAATAAAGCATGTTCGAAAGACGATTTTCCCCTACCGTATATTGACTTGTTGGTGGACCGAATGGTTGGACACGAGATGGTCCCCTTGACCGATCTTGCTGTCGGATACAATCAAATAATGATGCATTTGCCAGACAAAGAGAAAACGGCATTCATCACGGAGTGGGGGACCTACTGCTACAGGGTTATGCCTTTTGGGCTCAAAAATGTCGGGGCAACCTATCAAAGAATGGCAACGACTATCTTCCATGACATGATTCACAAAGAAGTAGAAGTGTATGTGGACGATATGGTTGTTAAATCAAAAGCAGCTAAAGAACATACAACAGCACTTGAGAAGTTCTTCCTTAGACTTCGAAAGTACAATTTAAAGCTCAACCCAGCGAAATGTCTGTTTGGAGCTACATCCGGAGTATTTCTGGGGCATATGGTCAGTCAGAAGGGCATAGAGATTGACCCTTCAAAAGCCAAAGCCATTTTGGAAATGCTAGCACCGAAGACGGAAAAGGAAGTTCGGGGTTTCCTAGGAAGGCTACAGTACATCAGCCGGTTCATTAATCAATTGGCTAATACTTGTGGTCCGATCTTCAAATTACTCAGGAAAGGAGTAGCCATCAAATGGAATGAAGATTGTCAGAAAGCTTTTGACCAAGTCAAGCAATATCTATTATCCCCGCCGGTTTTACAGCCACCAAGGCTAGGAAAGCCTTTGCTATTGTACCTATCAGTGACAGAAGAAGCGATGGGCGCAATGCTAGCTCAACAAGTAGAAGACACCAAGGTAGAAAATGCCGTGTACTACCTCAGCGAAAGGATGCTAGACTACGAGCTAAAATACAATAAGATAGAGAAGTTGTGTCTGGCTCTAGTTTGGGCTTGTACAAAGCTGCAGCACTACCTCTCGTCCTACACCACATACGTTATTTCTGAATCAAACCCCTTGAAATTCCTTATGGAGAGGCCGGTTCTTGACAGTAAGATGGCTAAGTGGGTGTCAGTGCTCGCAGCCTATGATTTAAAATTTGTACAACGGAAGGCAGTGAAAGGCGGAGCCTTGGCTGATCAACTAGCAGAATTACCGGTCGAAGACCAAATGCGGGAGGTAGAATTTCCTGATGAAGACTTGTTGAGCTTGGAGAGTGAAGTCTGGGAAATGTACTTCGATGGAGCTTCAAACTACCATGGAAATGGGATTGGAGTCGTATTCAAAACTCCTTGTAGAGAATACGTCCCAATCGCCGTCAAATTAGATTTTGACTGCACCAACAATGAAGCCGAGTATGAAGCTTGCATAAAGGGGTTAGAAGCGGCCCTGGAAAAGGAAATAAAGGTCCTCAAGGTTTTCGGGGATTCCAATTTAATAGTCTCCCAAGCTTTGAGGAAATGGAAAATTAAGGAAGAGCGTTTGGTTCCTTACCTACAACGCTTGGACGAATTGGCTCAACAATTTGAGGATTTATCCTTCCACTACTTGCCGCGAGCCAAAAATCAGTTTGCTGATGCTCTGGCTACTTTGGCCTCCATGGTTAATGTAGGGGGAGACCAAGTCATTCGACCTCTGACAGTTCGGCTACAGAAACAACCAGCATATATCATGAATTTGGTGGATGACAAGCCCTGGTATTGGGATATACAGAATTATCTTCAGAATGAAGCCTACCCGGAGGGATCCACCAAGACTGATCAACGGACATTGAGATAGTTAGCATTTGGATATTTCCTTACTGGGGGAGTTCTGTATAAAAGAAGTTGGAATGGCCTGCACCTAAGGTGCGTTGATGAGGGAGAAGCTCAAACCATCATGGATTCCTTACATAATGGGGAGTCTAGTCCACACATGCACGGGATAGCCTTGGCTCGAAAAATCGTGAACCTGGGTTATTACTGGTCAACCATGAATGCAGATTGCGTGAGGCACGCGCAGAAGTGCCATGAGTGTCAAATTTTTGCTAAGCTGCAAAGACGGCCTCCGGTCAATTTGAATCCTATTGCTTCACCATGGCCTTTCGCAACTTAGGGCATAGACGTGATCGGAAAAATCCACCCAAAGGCTTCCAATGGTCATCAATTCATCCTGGTTGCTGTAGATTATTTCACTAAGTGGATTGAGGCAGTCTCTTATTCGGTTTTGAATGCCAAGAAGGCAGCACAGTTCGTTCGTACTAACATCCTTTGTCGGTACGGAACGCCATTTGAAATCATCACTAATAATGGGTCCCACTTTCAAAGTGAATTTTCTGACCTGCTGAAGCAAAAGAGAATCCAACATCATAAGTCCTCACATTATCGTCCACAAACAAATGGGGCTGTAGAGGCTGCAAATAAGGCTATAAAAGTCATTTTGCAGAAGACAGTTAAAAAGCATAAAGCTTGGCACGAACAATTACCAAATGCCTTATGGGGATACAGGACTTCAATCAGAACGCCTACTGGGGCGACCCCGTATTCCTTAGTGTATGGTATGGAAGCAGTGTTGCCTATTGAGCTGGAAGTTCAGTCGGCGAGGATTATCTGGGAAAGCCAGATCAGCGAAGCAGATTGGGCTAAGAATTATCATTTGCAACTCTTGGGTATGGATGAAAAACGATTGCAAGTGATCCACCGAACGCAGGTTTACTAGAGGAGAATGGCTAGGCATTTTAATAAGAAGGTCACAGACTGAAAATTGGAAGAAGATTGTTTGGTCTTGAAGGAAATTAGACAATCAGTCGTAGACCCACGTGGGAAGTTCCTCCCTCATTGGGCTGGGCCCTACATTCTAAAGAAAATACTGTCCGGCGGAGCCGTCATTTTGACTGATTTAGATGGTTTGGAGTTCACGAATCCATGTAATTTAGATCAGTTAAAAAGATATTATGTGTAATTATAATCATTGCATGATGTAAAAAAGAACTACATTAGACCTAATTCTCTTCGGAAAGAAGAAATTATGTATCGGAGATATGTAGGCAGCCCTCTTTGCGCGCGGTCTAAACATTAATGGAAAAATCATTTCATAATTCATTCTTCTTTGCCAAAAAAAAAAAAAAAAAAGAGAGGAAATAGAAAAAGAGGAAAGAAAAAAAGAAAAAAAAAGAAAAGAAAAAAAAAAGAGAAAAACCCGCTAAGTCGAAAACCCGAAAGGGCGGCTTAGGCAAAAGTCGAGGCCCGCTAAGTTGAAAACCCAAAAAGGGTGACTTAGGCAAAAATGGGTAGCTCGCTAAGTTGAAAACCCGAAAGGGCGGCTTAGGCAAAAATTAGAGCTTGAATAAATAAAGTTGGAAAATGCTTGGAAAGTTTAAAAGTCAAATGACATTCCCAATTAAAGCAATAAAGTCAAGCAGTCCGAAGTCAAACAGAAAGCAAAAGAGTCCAAGAAAAATAAATAAATAATGAAGTCTAAGTCCAAGTCTAAATCCAAAAAAAAAAAACATACATCCAAAATCCAAGGTCAAAGTCCCAAATAAAAAGTCAAAAAAAGTCAAAATAAGGGAAAAACAACAAAAGTCCAAAAGCCTATAAGAGTCTAGGTGTCCCGTTGCCTCCGTGGGGCAACATCCTCCGAGTCATCCCTAGCTGCTGAACTCTCTCCAACCTCGCCTGTCCGGGGAGCAACACAATCTCCTCATCAGTCCCAACCTCATTATCAACGTCAACCTGAGCCCAACCCTCAAGTGCACTCAGCAGTGCGGTCCTCCTTGGCCTCTCAATCGGCCAAACAACGGCAATGAACCAGGTCCGATACTCGGGAGAAGTCTGAACGCCGGCAGGATTAGGTAAAGGCCTAACCATGTGATAGTCTCTAACCCAAGCCCTAAGGACGGCTCGGGTAACACCCGGAGTGATGGCTGAATCAGCTGAAATGTCATCCATAATCGAAACAGTCTGGTCTATCCCCATCTGCCTCAAAACGCGCGAAGCGCAGTACCAAGTACAGTGTGTAAGGCCTAAAAGGTAAACCCGAGTATGGCGGAAGCTAACCTGGATAAAGCGGGTGATGTCATACCAGGAAATGTACCACAGTACCTCATTTGGACCCAACTCAATCAGCCATGAGGTCCATGCATCAGTAGACGGGTGAGTGATCAGGATCCTCCGCATACGATACTGAGAGGGGTTGTAAGGCGAGAAAGTAGGAGCAGCAACCACTTGGAGATGGTCCTTTAACCAAACCTGAGTAAGGGATCCTTTCTATTACAAAGGAACGAACCAAAAGAAAGAAGAAAAAAGAAAGAGGAAAAGGTGAAATACCTGGAGAACAATCGGAGAGACCGTCCAGTCATCGAAGCCTAAAGCAGCTCTGTCAAGGCTCCTGATAGTCTCTGCCAGCACAATGCCGCCGATGCAACCCATATCCTCCATCTGCCGAATCATGGGACAGAGTCGCAAATCCCCAAAGTCTGGGTCCTTGTTGAACAAGAAACCAGCTAATAAGTAGAAAACCAAGGCCCACATTCTTAGCCTCATCCGGTCTGGGTCGTCTGAGTGAACCTCTGAAAATTCGTCAATCAAGGGCAGCAGAATTGCTTTCTGGTCGCCAACAATCATGGCCCTAGCTTGTGGCCGGCTAAACTGAAACAGGCTTTCAAACGACCAAACATACCCAATTTTTACCTCATGCTTGACTAAAGGGGCATTGGGATCGCACCCTATAATAGCGCAGAATTCCTCAAAAAGAGGGCACATCTCCTCCATCATGGCCCCGAACCAAAAAACGTGGGCCTCCGGGTCCCAAAATCTGATGCAGGGCCGTAGAAAATCCCAGTCAATTACCACTCCCCTAAGGGTAACGATAGGAGAAAGACCGTACCTCCCTAAGTTGATCTTTTCGACTTTGGAGAGACTTCTTAGTCCAGCTGTGCATGCTAATAAAACAGTAAGTGCAGAAACAAAAAAAAAAAAAAATTTCACATTTTGGCCCCTAAGGCCCACAAATTCCCAATTTGGCCCCGAAGGCCCAAAAGTTCACAATTCGGCCACAAAGGCTCAAAAGTTCACATTTTGGCCCCTAAGGCCCAAAAATTCCCAATTTGGCCCCAAAGGCCCAAAAAATACCCAATTTGGCCACAAAGGCCCAAAAGTTCACATTTTTGGCCCCTAAGGCCCAAAAATTCCCAATTTGGCCCAAAGGCTCAAAAGTTCACAATTTGGCCACAAAGGCCCAAAAGTTCACATTTTTTGCCCCTAAGGCCCAAAAATTCCCAATTTGGCCCCAAAGGCCCAAAAGTTCACAATTTGGCCACAAAGGCCCAAAAGTTCACATTTTTGGCCCCTAAGGCCCAAAAATTCCCAATTTAGCCCAAAAGGCCCAAAAATTCACATTTTGGCCCCTAAGGCCCAAAAATTCTCAATTTGGCCCCAAAGGCCCAAAAATACCCATTTTGGCCCCTAAGGCCCAAAAATTCTCAATTCGGCCCCAAATGCCCAAAAGTACCAAATTTGGCCACAGAGGCCCAGAAGTTCACATTTTGGCCCCTAAGACCCAAAAATTCCCAATTTGGCCCGTAAGGCCCAAAAATAGCCAAAAGGCGGGTCTTTTGGACGCGTCTGATTTTCGCCTTCAAAATTTGTGTTTCAGACAACCACCGACTCCCATAAATCATTTTTATGGTTGCCGGTGGGGGGCAACTGTGAATACCCAAATTTTGAAGCTCAAAAAGCCAATTTTCCTGGACTACAAACAGTCCGGCCGGACCGGAGGCCATTCAGAAAGTTCACCGAAAGTATACCAATATGGTACTTGAAACGTCCGGAAAATTACGAGGATCGCAGAACTGGTCCCAGAATATTTTTTGGAGGTCAGGAACTCCCAGAAACGCCTCCGGAATAAAAAGACTAGCAAGTCCGCCGGCCACGGCGGCAGCGGCCGCCCTACGCGGTGGCCACGGCCGTCCTCTGGCCTGTTTTTTCCCTATAAATACAGCCCCGGCACTCCGTTTTTACTCACTCAGTCTGTGTTGACGGACGCTCCTTCTCCCCTATGCTCCTTGCGATTCTTTTACTGCTTTTCTGCATTTTAGTACAGGCTTTTTATTACTCTGCTGTTGTGATATTTGGCCACTTAAATGAAATTTAATTAATTAATATTCCCCAAACGAGGAGCTTAATCCGAAGTTTTTCAAGCTGAAGCTAAGAAGCGGTCGCCGATTAACTCAGGTAAATAAATGAAACTTTGCTCATTTAATTTTAGCACTTCATGCATATTCTTCTTCTACTCCAATTCTGAATTAAACTGTGGCATCAATGCATTCATGTCATCATTTTGGCAAGTAAACTGCCTTAGTTAAATATGATTAAGCTTAAACACCCGGTTAATTGATAATCGTGGTATTAAAGCCTAAATCCGACAATATTGGCTTAAAGTACCTAGTCAATTAATGACTATGGTATAATCGCCTTTATTTCGAACAGTCCGGCTTAAGTCCAATTAATCAATAATTGTGGCTAAATAGCCTTAATTAAGCACGTTTTTCTCTGCAATAAATTGCCTACATTGCAATTCAATTGATCTCTTTTGGCAAACAAATTGCCTATAAGTAAGATTAACCATTTTAGCGACAAATCGCTTAAATCGAAATTTTGGCTAAAAGCCTTCAAATAATCACTTTTGGAAAATAAATTGCCTTAAATCAATCAATTTTGGCGATAATCGCCCAATCAACACCTTTTGGCAAACAAATTGCCTAAATCAACTCATTTTGGCTAAAAGCCTTCAAATAATCAATTTTGGCAACAATCGCCTAAATCACATCAATTTTTGGCAATAAATTGCCTAAATCAATCTTTTTGGCTAAAGGCCTTAAATCAACACTTTTGGCAACAAATGCCTAAAAAATCAAATCAATCAATTTTTTGCCAAAATGCCTAAACAAAATGCACAAAGCATAAACACACTCATGCATTAAGCATACCCATTCAAAGCCCTTCAAAAAAGGCCTATCAAACTACGTTGACTTTGATCTTCCATTCAAACGGAAGTACGTAGGCACGTTTGGGATTTAACCCCGAGCGGCAAGTCGAAATCACTTGAACATTTCATTGGTCCAATTACATCTTTTACCTTGCAAAGCATTCATTCATCGGTTAGTTCATCATCATGACATAGTTTCGGGATCCACCTCGGGTTCGTAGATTGTGTCTTAAACATTGGGATAATTAATCTAGTAATTAGGTTAATTAAAATTGGAGTCACTTAGGGTTTTTTCCTAGTTTACCCTAAAATAATTAAACAAGGTGGTGACTCATACATTCACGTGCATTTCTGCCCTTAGTCATATGCATTTATATGCCTATTATTTCCGGGGGAGGGGTTCATAGCATCATGGGATTGCTTTCAAAGTAATGAACCCTGGGAACGTGCTGAATGCCACCGTATTGACGATTGATCCTATCTGGAAAGTAGGCCATGGAACGATCAAGACTGGCATATAGCACATAATTGAGGTTCATGCTCCCATGCAGTGACCAATCTAATCCTCCACCAAGGGCAAGTCCACTGAATCACAGGGTTACCGCCAAAGTCAAAGTGTCCTCGAGATCGAGTGCGAAAGTTGGCAGGACCGTAGGCTGGGATTGAACGAGTTGGGATCGGAGGAATCAGACTCAATTTATCTAAAGCCCAGGCTTGCAGCAACATTGGGCAACCCCGATGATGAACGTTGAAGTTGGTGACTTGAAGGGCAATATCCCTAACCCAGCACATGGTCTCTCCCATGATCATCATGAAGACGGTGCGACGGTACACCTGCATATCTCGGACGACGGTCAACAGTCTAAAATCCCCAATTCCAGGTTGGCGATTCTTCATGGCGTACATGTTCAGCAACAAGAAATAACAAGCCCAGACCCAAGAGGGGTTCGCATCCATGGACAACACTCTATTCAGAAAAGGCTCTAAGGGAAGGCCTTGATTCAGATCTATTCCGTCAGGAAGATAAACCGGGCATAGAGCCGTAATCTCGGCTAGATCATATCTAGGGCATGGGGGCAAAGCTGGAGTTTCATCTTGTACAGGGTGGTGACCCATTATGGCGCACATCTCTTCGTAGGTCGGCGTCACTTCAGAATCTTCAAAACGAAAAACCATAGTATTGGGATTGAAATACCCCACGAGCCAGGATAAGAAACTGGTGTCAGGCTTCAAATCTTTAAAATACCTTAGCCAGGTTAATTGATTCAAGGGGTGGATTTCCCACAGGTTACCCAGAAGAGATTGAACGAAAGATGAAACTTGATTTCTGAAAGCCATGGAAGAAAAGTTGTTTCAAATGTTGTGGGATGAGGAGAGAATGAAGCATGGGATTCCTACTTATAGGAGGGGAAAGGCCCCACGAGGTTGAAATGATGATCATCGTCAGCTGGATGGCATCTGTTTTCGGTGATGATAGGATGCGAACGGGCCCCACTGGATTGAGAAATTAGTGGTGGAAACATCTGGAGATACAACAGATAGACAAGTGGCATCTGCTTTCAGTGATAATCAAGCGGTATTCTTACTTTATGGCAATTTTACGTTCCATTTTTATTGTCTGTTGTCAATTTTAGAATAAAGTAGATGGATATTATGCTTGCATTAACGAGGCGGGCCATTCTCACAAGTGAGGGGAACACCTACTTTTTCCGTAGTTTTGTTTTCTTTGTACAGGAATAAAGCAAAATTTCCAAAAAGTATATAGGTACATAATAAACAAAATCAAAACACTTGTAAACAAAATAAATGTACAGAAGTCAAAAGAAATATAAAAACATTGTAATACGTCCAAAGGAGCTACAAAAAGGATGAAAAGAAAAATCCAAAACAAGAAGAAGCCTAACGTCGCCTCCGACTGGGACTCGCTACCGCCTGCCTAATAGAAGACAATGGAGGTGGTGGAGCATCATTAGGTGAATCATCATCATCATGGAGTCAGTGTGCAGCTCATCTATTACAAATAAATTCTGCCTACTCGCCACACAGGGGGGCAAAATCATCACACCTATCGAATTACCCTCAGGTAAGTTTTCTTTCAATACCGCGTCAGGAAAAGTATACATGAGAATGTAATAAAATAAAACCTTTTGTCCTGATGAAAAAAAAATTTTCAAATTTCAAAATTTACAATTATTAATGCATGGGGGCATGTGATGCTCCAACATTTTAACAAAGGCAAGATCTGTTTGTACACAGAAATTGTCCTTCTCTACAGAACCTTAAACGTGGCCAGATGACTGCCGATGCTTAGAACGCTGATGTAGTCCGACTGGAGCCTTCAGGTCTTTTCAACAAAATCCTCTGAGCCAATCAAACCGAGCTTCAGAGGTCATTTCAAAGCCGATCAAACTGAGCTTGGAGGTGAACCTTGAACGTGGCCAGATAACTGCTGATGCTTAGAATGCTGATGTAGTCCGACTGGAGCCTTCAGGTCTTTTCAACAAAATCCTCTGAGGCAATCAAACCGAGCTTCAGAGGTCATTTCAAAGCCGATCAAACTGAGCTTTGGAGATGAACCTTAAACGTGGCCAGATGACTGCCGATGCTTAGAACGCTGATGTAGTCCGACTGGAGCCTTCAGGTCTTTTCAACAAAATACTCTGAGCCAATCAAACTGAGTTTTAGAGGTCATTTCAAAGCCGATCAAACTGAGCTTTGGAGATGAACCTTGAACGTGGCCAGATGACTGCCGATGCTTAGAACGCTGATGTAGTCCGACTGGAGCCTTCAGGCCTTTTCAACAAAATCCTCTGAGCCAATCAAACCCAGCTTCAGAGGTCACTTCAAAGCCGATCAAACTGAGCTTTGGAGATGAACCTTGAACGTGGCCAGATGACTGCCGATGCTTAGAACGCTGATGTAGTCCGACTGGAACCTTCAGGTCAAGATAAATCCTTCAGACCGATCAAACCGAGCCTCGGAGGTGACTTCGAAGCCAATCAGACCGCACTTTGGAGTTGTTCACAAATCTGACTAGAGCCTTCAGAGCCGATCAGACCGAGCTTTGGATGTGAACCATAAGGCAAGAGCGGGTCTTTTATTTATTTGATTTATTCTTCGGTTTGTTGCCCGCCTTGAACCATAAAGCAAGAGCAGGTCATTCGTTTATTTATTTTATTTAATATTTTTGACTCAGTTTATCGCCCGCCTTGAACCATAAGGCAAGAGCGGGTCTTTTATTTATTTGGTTTAATTGCGTTGGTTTAATTGCTTTGATTTGAATAATTGCTATGTGATAATTAGATTTGATTGGGATGATTAAATAATTTTCCATATAGGAACTCGGTCCGATTCATTTGGGTTGGGTTTAAATAAATAAATAATTTGGCTTTTCTAACTAAAATAAATTAGAAATCATAGGTTAATAGAGGCCGATTTTCCGGGTGTCGGCTTCCAACAGGCCGACGTACCCAATTCCCTTACCCAGAACGGCATTGGTGCGCCTGACCAGTCTTTTCAATAATTTGGCCTTAAAACAAAATTGGGTTTAAAATGGAGTCATTTTTAGAAAAACGGTCCCATTGCCTAAATAATGGGTGCGACTCAAAATTGTTTATAAGACCTATTTATCGGCACCACATCCAAAATAAAAATATTTTATCAAAAATACAAAAGGATGTTTTCGGGTCCTCCGGGGGAATTTTCGATGAAAACAACCCGGTCCAGAGTCTTGCTGCATGGCTACTGGTTGGACCGGTATTATTTGGGGGAGAGGGTTCTTGAGATCCATGTTGCCACGACATAGAGGCGAGTGCCCGCTGCTCCTCCTCGCTACATGTGTATCTTGGAGGGTATGACTCCGGAGGACCGGTTGCTGGAGTATGATGGCTTTCCGGCTGATGTCTATCTGACAGCTGGTGATTATGCCTCTTATTTCACCACCCGGCTGTAGGCCAGATTGCCGGAGGTCCGGGAGTACTCTTAAGTAGCTCTGTTGCCCTCAGTCTTGATTTTTCAAACACTCTGACCAAGTAATTAACTGCATTTGTCTTGACTTGTTGCAGGAGAGGAGGAGGCATCGGACCCCTACATACTATAGGGCGCAGGCGGAGGCTAAGGTTCCTGCTAGGCCTATGGATGCCGTGCTAGGCGATGTCCCCTTCCCTCCATACATGGAGATTACTCTGGACCCCACTCTGGGCCTCGGACCGGCCATTGCTATTCTAGCTGACCTCAGGCAGGCTCCGCCACAGCTACAGCTGGATCCTGAGCATGCCACACACGTAAGTGGAAAAACAAATTTACTAAGTCAGAGATTTTTACCTGTAGGACTCTTTATTGAATGCCTTTCTGCGTTTGCAGGTGCCAGCTCAGAGATATCAGGAACTGTACCAGCGGTTCTGTTTCGCCCGGTCCTACATCGCCAGGCTGTATCAGGAGCTCCACTAGAGGGTATGATTCTCATGCTCTTTGCTTTTTGCTTTGTATACTCCTCTTACCTTTCAACCTATGATTCTTTTCCTCTTTCTTTTTATTTCCACAGGATTTAGAGATTGGCAGGCTACGGAGAAATCAGTCCCGTCAGGCCGGTGCTGTTTCTCGTCTCCAACTAGAGGTTGACAGGCTTCGGACTATACTGGAGGTGGAGGGGATTCCTTTGGACTTCTCCGAGGAGGAGGATGATGATGATGAAGGCTCTTCATCTGACGATGCTCCGACACCTCTACCATCCTCTATCGCGCAGGCAGCAGCTGGTCCTAGCTGGAGGCGACGTTAGCCGGCCCTCTCCATTTTTTTTACCACACTTCTATGATATTTTGTAGCTCCTTCGAGCACATTTTTGTTTCACAGTATTACTTACATTTCTTTTATTACATTATTATTTACAATTTATAATATTATTTACATGTTTATTGTTTACAAATTTTGAGACTTTACTTTAGTCCTGTATAAACAAAACACAAAAAACGCAAAATGGAAGTACCCCACTTACTTACAAGAGTGGTCCATCTCGTTAATGCGGGCGTAAATGCCCAACCAACTTATTGCCAAACGAACAAAGGAAAATGAAATGAAAATTAATCAAAATCATAAAAAATAAAAATGAAACGTCCTACTCACCTGCCAGAGCGGTCCACCTTGTTAATACGGGCTTGAATGCCCATCTACCTCACTTCACAAAGAACAAAAAGCAATAAAACGAAAATGAAACAACAAATCACAGAAAGAATAAGGAGTGGTCCAGCTTGGTTAATGCGGATATAAATGTTCAACCATCCTATTGCAAGAGCGATTCATCTTATCAATGCAGGTATCAATGCCCAACTACCTTCCACTCACCAAAGTGGTCCCCTGTTTTATGCGGATACCAGCTGCCCATCTGTACGACGAATCACCTATAGATACCATACCCGCTGGTGATAGCGTTGCATTCATTGAAGCCTTTCTACTCCTATAAATAGGAGTTCCCCTCTTCGTTCTCTTCATTCCACAACATTCAAAACAACGTTTTTCTTCAGTAATCCTTTTCCTTTATGGCTTTCAGAAATCAAGTCTCATCCTTTGTTCAATCCATTCCTGATACCTACGGCAGATTCATCCCATGAACCAACTAGTCTGGCTGAAATATTTCAAAGACTTGAAGCCTAATCATGGTTTCCTGTCCTGGCTGCTAGGATACTTTAATCCCAACACCATGGTTTTCTGATTTCAAGATTCTGAAGTAACTCCAACCTATGAGGAAATGTGCGTCGTGATGGGTCATCACCCTAAACAAAATGAAACTCCAGCTTTACCCCCAGGCCCTAGATATGATTTGACCGAGGTCGCAGCTCTATGCCTGGTTTACCTTCCTGACGGAATAGATCCGGATCAAGGCATTCCCCTATAGCCTTTTTTGACTAGGGTTTTGTCTATGATGCGAACCCTTCTTGGGTTCGGGCTTGTTGTTTCCTATTATTGAATATGTATGCCATGAAGAGCCGTCAACCTGGAGTTGGAGACTGTCGACTGCTAACCGTTGTCTGTGATATGCAGGTGTATCGTCGCACCGTCTTTATGATGATCATGGGAGAGACCATGTGCTGGGTTAGGGATATTGCCCTTCACGTTACCAACTTCAATGTTCACCATCGAGGTTGCCCGATGTTGCTGCAAGCCTGGGCTTTAGATAAGTTGAGCCTGATTCCTCCAGTCCCAACTCGTTTGATTCCAACCTATGGCCCTGCTAATTTTCGCCTCCGCTCCCGAGGACAGTTTGACTTTGAAGATAACCCCGTGATTCGATGGACTTGTCCTTGGTGGAGGATTAGACTAGTCACTGCTGGGAGTATGAACCTTAGTTATGCGCTGTATGCCAGTCTTGATCATTCCATGGCGTACTTCCTAGACAGGATCAACCGCCAATATGGTGTTGTTCAGCGCATTCCCAGGGTCCATAACTTCGAAAGTGGTCCCATGATGCAGAGTCTGTTGACCAATTTAGCTGACCGTTGGCGGAACCGAAACACCTGGTATATGAGTCAAGGGGTGATGCAGGACACCGTGACACCCGAGTATATTGACTGGTTTTACTCCCAGTGATGAAACTGGGTCTTGAAGGGTGTTTTCCCCCCGGAGAAAATCAATGTTTGTTTGTTTTTTGGAAAATGGTGATAAAAAAAAAAATCTTTTTGGATATGCGATGCCGATAAATCGGTCTTATAAATTATTTTTAGTCGCCACCCATTATTTCGGCAATGGGACCGTTTCCAATTTTAATTTATAAAATGACTCCATTCTAAACCCATTTTTATTTAAGGCTGATTATTTAAAAAAAGACTGGTCAGGCGAACCAATGAGGTTCTAGGTAAGGGAATTGGGTACGTCGGCCCATTGGAAGCCGACGCCCGGAAAAAACCGGCTTCTTTTAACCTACAATTTCTAATTTGATTTTATTTTAGAAAAGCTAATTATTTAAACCCAACCCGAATAAATCGAACCGAGTTCCTAAGTGGAAAATTAATCAACCGCCCCAAATAGGTCCATTCATTGCATTCATCACAAATAAATCATATCATCCATCATTCATCCATAATGCGTATCAAATAAAATAAAAGACCCGCTCTTGCCTTATGGTTAAAGGCGGGCCACAAACCAATTGTAATAATATGTAATTAATGATAAACAATGAACAAACAAATTCTAAAAAATCCCATGATCATCAATGATTAATTGGTTTAGTTTGATTAAGACTCAGTTTACCCCTGATTGTCTATTTCTCGGATTGAGCTTGAAAATTTATTTAACTAAATGAAACTAAGCAAAATAATAGAAATAAACTGGAACTGGGAGGCAGTCGCGTCACGCGGGTGTTCTATGGAAGAACAGTCGCGTGGCGCAACTATTGCCTTTATTCTGGATTTAAGAACAGTCGCGTCACGCAGGTATCCTATGAAGAACAGCCGCGTGACGCAACTATTAGCTACGCGACGACACTGTTCGTGACATTATTAAAATCTTTAGGTATATGGGTTATTTATTTAAAGCAAAATATTAGATACAGATATAGAAACAAACATGAAAAATGAGTCGTAAACAGCTGCGTCACGCAAGTGATCTAATTCAGGTCAGGGGCTTTTGGACATGAACAGTCGCGTCACGCAGGTAGTAGCTGCGTGACGCGGCTGCTCTGGTCCGCAACTACCTTTCAAACTAGTTCTTTTTACGTTTCTTTTTGGTCCAAAGTGGTTAGAACAAACCCAGAAAAGTTCAATAATGGGTAAACTTACGTTTTGTCAATGGTAAACCAATTAATCAATACAAAAATGAGATTTTTAAGAAATAAAATGCTAGAAATAAATAAAAATAGAAAGGATAGAGTTAGAATCGTTACCTAACCCTCAGATTTGAGGATTGCATATGCTGAGATTAACCCAGAAGTGGTTTTTCATAATTCCAGAAGCGCAATCACCAAGTTCTTTTGCAAAAATGAAATTATCTTTCTCTTTTTTTCCTCTTTTTCTTATCTTTTTGCTATTATCTTTCTTTAATCTTAAATCTAAATATCTATGACTTGATCTACCCCAAGTTTACTCAATGGAGTTCTTGAGAAAGAGCTCTAGTCGTCTTTTTAGATGTCTAAACTTTGAAGATTATGTTTTCTTAGAGGAAAAATGAGAGCAAACTGAAAATGCCAAAGTCTAAAAAGAGTCCCGTTTTTGCTGTGTAATGTAGTATTTATATGGCTAGGGCAACAGGGCAGTCGCGTCACGCAGGTATAAGCTGCGTGACGCACCCGTAAGCCTGCGTGGCGCGACTTACTTTCCATACAGTTGCCGCGTATCCATACAGACAGTGCAAGCCACTGCACGGGCGCGCGCCAAAGGTGTCAGACCCGTTAGAGCTGCGTGACGCAGCTAGAAGTGCCGTCACGCAGGTAGTAGCTGCGTGACGCAGCCCTAACGTGGGTCAGCCTCCTTTGGGCGGTTTGGTTCAATTTTTGATTCAGGCACTTCTGGTTTATTGTGAAACATTATCCTTTGTCCTCATATCATCATTGGGTTAGGTGGAGGCATAAAACCACGCGTCAACAGTTTGCCCCCCCACTTTATCATTAATTGTATAAACGATTAATGTTAAAGTGGTCCATTGACGCGCCTTCAATCTGGTAATCATCCTCGAAGCTCGGTTTGGTCGGTTCGAAAGATGTTGGATTGACTTGATCATCTGGCCACCTACTCAGCTCGGTTTGATCGACTTTTGTCGGCTCCAGTCGGATTTGTGAACAACTCCAAAGCTCGGTTTGATCGGCTATGAAGACACCTCCGAGGCTCGGTTTGATCGGCCTAAAGGATTTGAATTGATCCTCTGGTCACCTCCTTAGCTCGATTTGATCGGCTTTGTTGGCTCCAGTCAGTATGTGAATGACTTCAAAGCTCGGTTTGATCGGCTTGGAAGACACCTTCGAGGCTCGGTTTGGTCGGCCTGAAGGATTTGAATATCTAGTCACCTTCTCGGCTTGGTTTGATCGGCTTTGTCGGCTTCCATTGAATCTGTGGAGAAACATCCTCGAGACTCGGTGTGATTGGTCACGAAAGATATTAATTTGATGACAAAGTCTTCAAAGCTCGGTTTGATCGGCTTGAAGGACTTTGATCTGGCCACCTACTCAGCACGGTTTGATCGGCTTTGTCGGCTCCAGTCGGATCAGAAAAGGCATCCTCGGGGCTCGGTTTGATCGGCCCGAAAGACGTCGGTTTTATCCTCGTCAACTTCGCAACTCAACATCATTGACTGGGAAAGAGATTTCAAACAGCTTCGCAATACATCATCACTGTTTTGAAATTGTTCTGACTAGCTTCGCAATGCACCATCACTAATCAGTAAGACCTATCGGCTTCGGAAAAACCATCACCGGTTGGCCTGAAAAATTGATCACAAGAGAAAGAGCAATATCCGTGTACAAACAGACCTTGCCTTTTGTTAGAAAGATTTTGGGACATCACATGTCCCCATGCATTAATCATGAATTGTATAATTTGATTGTCTTTGCAAAAATTTTAGCAAAAAAATCGTAGTAAAAATTTAGGCTGAAATTTCCATACATACCTTTTTGATGTAGTGGTTGGAAAAGAACTTACTTGAAGGTAATCCGGGTAATTTGATGTTTCTGCCCCTTGTGCGGTGAGTAGATGAAAATTGATGAAATGTACGAGCCGCATACCAACGTCAAATTGCTTGAATGGGCCAATACGGGCTCTAAATGGGCCAAACGGGCTCTAAATGGGCCAAACGGGCCCTGCGGGCTTGATAAAAGATGATGGGCCCGTTCTTTGGGCTCGGAGAAGTGAGCTTGGGCCCAGCTACTTACTATAAGTAACTTTCTTCGTAACCAATTCATTTTCATTTATCACAAACCCTAAGCAATTGAGAATCCTCTGAACTTTTCAACCAAACAAAATGTCTCAGCTTCCAGAAATTCCCGCTTCTGCTTACACTCCTGGGATGGAGATTCTTGGGGCACTACCCGATATTCCGACGTTTGAGGGTGAGGCGGTGCCGGTGAGCCGGAATCCATTGACCCCACGGCCGTTGCAACTTCTGCCGTTGCCAGGTGCGGAGTTCCCAGTCCGATATGAGACGAGCCGGATGCGCGGCTTTCAGTCTGAGGTTAGTAGTAAAAAAAAATTCCCTTTTTTTTTTACTGCTTTTGATCTGTAATTGTAGCAATAGAACTATTCATTTGAGTTTATGCCTGCGTCGACAGTCGCGTCACGCAGGTAGGAGTTGCGTGGAGCGACTGTTCTTCCATGAACAGTTGCGTGACGCAGCTGTTCTTGTGTGAACAGTCGCGTGACGCGACTGTTCGAGGCGCCAGAAACCCTAGCTTGCTTTGAACCTTAGAATCGACCCTTTTTATTATATTAGAACTGGATTTGTTGAGATTGGATTGTTGGTAGCTCTAGACGACTTGATTTTGCCCTGAAAATTGCATGAAAACAACACAAACATAGTGAAATTAGGTTGAAATTGAACTATTGCGTACCTTCGACAGTTGCGTCAGGCAGCTGTTCTTTGGAAGAACAGTTGCGTGACGCGTCTATTCGTCGATGAATGAGTTCCTTGAACAGTCGCGTAACGCGGCTAGAGAGATGCGTGGCGCGTCTTCGTGGTTGCGTGACGCATCTGTTCTTGGGGCCATGTATTTCGAACAGTCGCGTGGCGCAGCTGTAGGGTGGCGTGACGCGAGTGATGAGATGCGCTACGCAGCTATACTTCTTATCGCGCGACTTGGGTAAAGCTGCGTGGCGCGACTCCGTAGACGCGCGACGCTACTAGGAGTCGCGTGACGCAGCTATGGTGAAACTCGAGTTTTTGTTCCTCCTGTCATAGAAGAAAATGAACAATTATTAGTCTTACATTTATTGAAATTGAAATTTACTTACAGGTTAATCTGGGCAAGGCCCGTTCAGGCGGATCGGCTACTGATGCTTCTGCCTTCTGGGACCTGCTGGACCCTCCTATGCGAGCTCGGGTTGTCGCTGCAGGTTTCGGGGACTATGCCGCCGGATTGCGCCGCACACAGCCTCGTTTCCCGCCCGCTATGCGATATGCATTGATGGAGCGGTGGAATGACTGCACGCACACTTTCGTGTTCGGGTTCGGAGAGATGACCCTCACTCCCGTGGATTACGCTGCCATTACCGGCTTACGCTTCACTGGTCCGGTTCCTCCCCTAGATGCTCGGTACCAGACGGCTGCTATCGGAGCCCAGCTTTTTTGTTCCCTCCTCGGTGTCATGACGCAGACCCGATACATCGTACAGGGGTGCATGTCTTACGAGACGGTCTATCGGTTCTGGGCCGAGAGGATCAGGACTCGGTTGGAGGCTTGGTGAGAGTTGCCAAAGGATGTCCGACCTGCTGCTCCTGCGTATACTCGGGAGGAGAGGGACCAGGCTGCCCAGTCCTTCTTGTTCTACATCATTTCGTCCCAGCTGCTATGTTCCTCCCAGAATAAGGGAGACCCGGCGGTGTTAGCATGTCTTCGGGATCTGAGCCAGGTCGGATCCTTCGACTGGGCCACACTCGGTTTGGCTCATCTCTATCATGGTCTGGATGTCTGGACCCGTGGCAGCGGTGAGTCGAACTGGCTGTTCATCCGGCCTCTGGAGGTAACATTCCTTCACTATTCAACTTTTTATTCGTCATTCTCTACTGTTCAACTAGCTGATATTACTTCTGTTTCTGTTGCAGGTATGGTCTTATGAGTACTGTATCTATCCGGGTGGTCCGAGTGGTGACTCTCCCATCGAGTCTAGGAGGATTCCTCGCTATCTGGCCCACTGCCATCACACTTACGCCAGTGGTGAGGATCCAGAGTACTGGCGGAGCTTCCTTAACGATCGGGAGTTGTCCGATGTGAGTACAGAAAGAATCTCTGAACCTGTAGCTTGTCTCACTCTTTATTCTGACACACTACTAATGCTGATTTCTTATCGTTTTTTGCAGCTATCTTTAGAGCCATGGGACTGCGAGGCCTGGAGGACCTATCCGGGCCGGAAGGTGGCTGAGTTGCATACCCGGTCGAGGCTGCTGCTGCGAGGATACTGGGCTGACCGATACTTCCTTGGAGAGCGGGTTTTTGACACTCCGATAGCTCCAGCACGACGGAGAGTGCCTCATGCCCCTCCCCGGCATATGTGTCTATTGGAGGGTTTGACCCGAGAGGACCTGGAGGTAGAGTATGGAGGCTTCTCGGCAAATGATTTCCTGTCCGCCGGTGATTTTCCTACTTATTTTGCCTCTCGGATACAGGCTCGACTTCCCGAGGTTCTCGAGTATATTCAGGTAACCCATCTGACCTTCAACCTCATTTACTGTTACTACTCTTCCTCTTTGTTTCAACTTACTGATGGTATTACTTTCTTCATAACTGAATGCAGGAGCGGAAGACGCACAAGACCGTAGCTTACTACCGGGCTGAGGCAGCGACTAAGGCTGGTGGCGCGGCGACTCCGGCCGGACCAGCCGGTGTAGTACTAGGCGATGTTCCGTTTTCGCCAGGTATGGAGGTGGTGTTGGATCCCGGCCTTGGTTTGGGATCTGGCATCATTATTCCTGCTGATCTTCGGTAGGCTCCTCCTCCGGTACAGCTGGACCCTGAGCACACTACACATGTAAGTTACAAACCGAATTTACAAAGTTAAAAGCACTTTACCTGAGTAATCTTTTAATAGTTTTTTTGTTTGCAGGTGCCGGCCCAGAGATACCAGGAGATCTGCCAGCGGTTCGGCTTTGCCCGATCCTACATCGGCCGGCTCTACTCCGAGCGACATGAGCTGGTATGCATCTTACACATTTTTGCCTTTTTGCTTTTCATTACTTTGATGGCCTTTCTTACACATGCTTGTCTTTGCAGGAGCTGGAGAACGGGAGGCTACGGAGGCATCAGTCCCGTCAGTCCAGTGCCGTGAGCCGGCTTCAGGCGGAGGTGGAGCGGCTTCGGACGAGGCTAGAGGTTGAGGGTATCCCGCTCGACTCTTCTGATGAGGATGAGGGTGGCTCTTCTTCCGACGACGGACCATCATCGCCACCCCCTCCGACTGTCGCTGGTCCTATCCGTAGGCGGCGGTAGTCTTGTTGCATGACTCCTCCGTTTTTTGAACATTTTAAACATTTTGAACTTTTTATTGATTTTCTATTTGTTTATTTTTTTTGTGATTGTACAGCTATATCAACATCTTATGATATTATTTACACTTTTACAACACTTGGTTTTTATCGCTTTATGTGTGTTTATGTTTTGTAACTATGAAGCCTTGTTCCTGTAAAAACAAAACACGAACACAACACCAAATACAAAATAGCGATGTACCATTTATTCATAAGAATGGTTCACATCATTAGTAGTCAGTAGATCGACTTATTGCAAATGAATAAATGAAATAAAATAAAAATAAAATAAAATAAAGTGAATAAAATAATGAATTTAACATGGAACATGATCAAGAATCACCTTCCAAATAGAAAACGTACTGTAGTACTTACTTGACGGGGCGGTCCACTCGGTGAATGCGGGCGTAATGGCTCAACCACCCTTTTCTCGACTAATGTGATCGTAAAGACTCAATTTCCTTGTTGTACGGGTCGTCCTTCTTTTTTATCAATGCAGGTTTGAATGCTCACCGACCCGAATGGACTATTCAGGATTGTCCTTTCAACTACCTCTGACAATGATTATTATTTCGGATGACAACATTATTTCGTTCATCGGTCCCTTCACTCTTCTATAAATGGAGATTTCGCTTCGCACCTCCTTCCCATCCAGTATCCAAAGCATATCAGTTTCTTAAGTGACTTTCTTCTATGGCCTTTAGAAGCCAAGTCTCATCTTTCGTCCAATCCATCCCTGACGATCTATGGCAAGTCTCTCCTTTGGATCAACTAGCCTGGTTAAAATATTTCAAAGACCTGAAACCTAACCATGGCTTCTTGTCTTGGCTCATTACTCATTTCAATCCGAACACCATGGTTTTCCGGTTTGAAGACTCTGAAGTGACTCCGACCTATGAGGAAATGTGCGCCGTGATGGATCATCATCCTGAACAAGACGAAACTCCGGCCTTGCCCCCAGGTCCTAGGTATAATCCAGCTGAGATTGCGACCTTGTGTCCGGTTTACCTTCCTGATGGTATAAACGTGGATCAAGGTCTTCCTTTGGAACCTTTCTTGAATAGAGTTTTGTCCACTGATCTAGATCTGCCTTGGATCCGAGCTTGTTGCTTCTTGCTGCTGAATGTGTATGCCATGAAGAACCGTCAACCCGGGATTGGAGATTTTCGACTTCTGACCGTTGTTCGTGACATGCACTTGTACCATCGCACCGTCTTCATGATGATCATGGGGGAAACAATGTGTTGGGCCAGAGATATTGCCCTTCACATTACTGATTTCAATGTTCATCATCGCGGTTGTCCATTGCTATTGCAAGCCTGGGCTCTGGATAAATTAAGCCTGATTCCTCCGGTTCCAGCTCGCTTGATTCCAACTTACGGATCTGCTGTTTTTCAATCTCGGTCTCGGAGACGCTTCGATTTTGGTGATAACCCTACTATTCGGTGGACCTGTCCTTGGTGGAGAATTAGACTGGCCATGATTGGAAGCATGAATCTCAATTACGTGTTATATGCCAGTCTGGACCGTTCCATGGCCTATTTCCCAGATAGGATCAGTCGTCAGTATGGGATGATACAACGTGTTCCCCGAGTCCACAACTTCGAGAGCGGCTTGATAACATCACATCTGTTGACCAATTTGGCCGATCGTTGGCAAAGTCGAAACACCATACATTTAGATGAAGGAATAATGCAGGATACTGTGACACCTGCATATGCCGACTGGTTCTTTACCCCACAATGATGTCACACTTTGTGAAGGCCGACCTTTGCTGATATGTCTCCTCAGAATAATTGTTGTTTTTCTCTTATGTCCAAACCATGGGCTTTTATCTAAATGTATCCGCTTTTCTTTTAATCAATGGTCTTTATGATTCTGTCCTTATTAATTCCTGCACACATGAACAATGAAATACAACAAAACTTTTCTTTCGAAATTATTTGCTGTGTTAGTTATCTGGGGCTTCTGCCCTTGGGTTAATAAATGAAAACTCAATAAAGTAAAAATTACTCTGTAAACATAGGAATTTATGCTTGTGAACAATAAAGAATGAAGTGGTTGTTTTATAACCTGCACAAATTAAATAAAAACAAATGTAACTCCTCTATGTATGCATGAACTAATGCGAGTGTTAAGGTTTATGCATGGTTTTGTTGATCCTTCTAGGGAAATCACTGAGAAAATGGTACTCGTTCCTCTGATCAATGTCTCTCTTTCTTTTTTTTTTATTCGATGTTTAGGCAGGACCAACGGCCAGGACACTTCACACTAAGTGAGTCGATCTTTGTTTAAATAAACAGGGAGGAAGGTCTTGCATTCTTCGACCGTAATTCCAGGACAAAAACAAAAATTTTGAAAACACAAATTCTTTATTAATCTTACTTCTTTTCAACATTATACAGAAGTAAAAAAAAAGTTTATTCTAATACAATGGTCATTCGTTTTAACTACTTGATTTCCTATTCTCCTTCAAGTTAAGTTGATGGCATTGAGCAATCAGTCACTAATCTGTCACGAACGCATGGCATGAATTCTGCATTTAAACTAAGCACCACGCGTTAATCCTTAGATTTTATTTTATTTTCATTTTTTTATATGCTCTGACTTTTGCCTAGGCCGCCCTTGCGGGTTTTCAACCTAGCGAGCTCATTTCTTGCCTAAGCCGCCCTCTTCGGGTTTTCAACTTAGCTCTCTCTTTTTTTTTTTTTTTCTTTTTTTTTTTTTTTTGAAATCATCATCTCAGACATAGAATTTTTTCATTTGATCCTGATTGACAGGCTTTCCTTCCATCGTGATTAATTCAGCAGCACCTTTAGCCAGCAACTTCTGAATTCGGAACGGTCCATGCCAGTTGGGTTTGAACTTCCCAGCAGGATGATGTTGGGCTTCATGATCCAATAACCTGATCAGCACCAAATCTCCATTCTTTAAAGCCCTTGGATGTACTCGCTTGTTGTAAAAACGAGCAATCCTCCTTTTTCTCATTTGATCCTGGAATCGAGCATTCAGTCTTCTTCCGTCTAAGAGTGCCAGATCTTCATACCTCTTCTTAACCCATTCTTCTTCGGTCAAACCAGCTTCTACCAAAACCCTGAGAGACTTCTTTTCGAGCTCTACCGGTAACACTGCCTCCATTCCGTATACCAATTCAAAGGGAGAAGCTCCATTTACTGCCTTGAAGGTAGTGCGATGCCCCCAGAGCGCGAAAGGAAGTTTCTCGGCCCAGCTTCTATACCTTTCACACATCTTCGACAGGATTCTCTTGATCTCCTTATTTGCAGCTTCTACTGCACCATTAGCCTGAGGGCGATAAGGAGAAGAATGGTGATGCTCAACTTTGTATCTATAATGCAATTGGCCAACTTCTGCTTGAAAATGAGAACCATTATCTGTAAATATGTGTTGGGGAACACCATAGCGACAGAAAATGTTCTGTTCGATAAACTTGGCCACATGTTTGGCAGTTAAAATTCTGTAAGACTGAGCTTCGATCCATCTAGAGAAGTAGTCAACTGCAACCAATATATACTGATGACCATTGGATGCTACAGGTGAAATTTTACCGATGACGTCTATGCCCCATGCAGAAAAAGGCCATGAAGGAGTTGTTGGACGGAGTTCAACAGCAGGTAAGTGGCTTCTATTGTCATGATATTGACAAGCTTTGCAACGGCGCACATATTGGACACAATCGTCTTCCATTTTCATCCAAAAATAACCTTGCCTCATGATCTTTCTTGCTAAACTCATACCGCTTAGATGAGTACCACAGACTCCTTCATGAACTTTTCTCATTATGTCCTCTCCTTCTGTCTCGCTCACACATCGCAACAACACTCCATCCCAGGTTTTCTTATAGAGTTCACCATCGGCTAGGATGTAGTGTAGCGCCATTTTCCTTAAGACAGCACGGTCTTCTTTCGTCGCATCATCAGAAAAAGTACCGTTTTTCATATACCTCAGAATATCCGTAAACCAGGGTTCTTCCTCCGGCTCCACCTGATTCACATAATGTTCTTGATAGCACGGGATATTGGCTGTGGTAATGATAAATGGCTTCTTCGGAACTTTGCTTATATCCTGCCAAGCCGACGCTAAGTTTGCCAAGGCGTCTGGAATTCTGTTATAGGTTCTTCCTATGTGAGTAAAAGTGACCTTGTCAAATAGTGCTGCCTTTTTCAACAAATACTCAACATAGGGTTTCAATCTTCCTTCTTCTACCTTCCATCTCTCGTTGGCGTGCTCAATAACCAGTAAAGAATCTCCTATTACTTCGACCTCCTTAGCGCCAGTCGCAAGAAGAGCTTCCATTCCCATGATGCACGCTTCATATTCTGCCATGTTGTTAGTGACTGGGAACAATAGTCTCTTGCACATGGTTGTGACTTCGCCATTAGGTGCTTCTATGACAATACCAGCCCCAGCTCCATTTCTGTTGGCTGATCCATCAAAGTATAATCTCCAAGCTCCTGTGTCAATATTCAGCAAATGTTCATCCGGAAACTCCAATTCCCAAGATTCGTCGTCTGTCACAGGGTTTTCTGCTAGAAATTTCGCCACAGCTTGACCTTTGACCGTCTTTTTTGTTACGAACTCCGCATCCACACTAGACATTTGAATCAACCATTTAGACAACCGTCCCTCTAGAGTAGGCGTCCTTTGCAAATACTTCAATGGATCAATCTTGGAGACAAAAGTGACCTTGAAGGAATCGAAATACGGCCTTAATTTCTTTATTGACCACACTACTGCCATGCATGTCTTCTCAATCAGATTGTATTTCTCTTCGATAGGCAATAGTTTCTTACTGATGTAGTAAATGGCTTTCTCTACTCTAGCAGCATCCGGCTGTACCAACATCGCTCCCACTCCTGCATCTTCTATGGATAGGTACAAGATCAAAGATTCTCCTGGTCTTGGCGAACTGAGCACCGGTGGATTCATCAAGTACTTCTTTATATGGTCAAAGGCTTTCTGGCAATCTTCATTCCACTTGACTGGCTGATTCTTTTTTAGTAATTTGAAGATCGGAGCACAGGTGATGGATAACCTCGAAATGAACCTGCTGATGTACTGAATCTTACCCAGGAAGCTTCTCACCTGCCGTTCTGTTCTTGGCGGCTCCATATCATGAATGGCTTTTATTTTGTCCGGATCAACCTCAATTCCGTTAGGTCCTACCACAAAACCTAACAATTTTCCCTTCGTCACTCCAAATACACACTTCTTGGGATTAAGTCTCAAATTGTACTGTTTGACTCTTGCGAAGAATTTCTCCAACATTTCTGCATGTTCTTCTTGTGTTTTTTTCATGATCACCATGTCATCTACATACACTTCCAATCCTTTATGGATCATATCATGAAATAACGTAGTAGCCATCCTCTGATATGTTGCCCCGGCATTCTTTAGTCCAAATGGCATCACTTTGTAGCAAAATGTTCCGAAGTCTGTGGTGAAAGCGGTCTTATGCTTATCCACTAAGGCCATCAATATCTGATTATATCCGAAAAACCCATCCATGATAGAATAACATCCCATTCCGACAGCACTGTCTATCAAAACATCTATGTGTGGAAGTGGAAAGTCATCCTTAGGCGAGGCTTTGTTCAAATCCCTGTAGTCGACACAGACCCTTATCCTGCCATCTTTCTTCAGCACTGGGACTATATTTGCCAACCATTCCGGATAGTGTACCACTTCTAAGAATCCTGCATCCAGCTGCTTCTGGACTTCGGCTTTGATCTTATCCTGCCATTCTGGTCTGACCCTTCTCCTTTTCTGCTTCACTGGCTTAATACTCGGATCAGTAGGAATGAAGTGCTCTGCTATCGATCTGTCGATCCCCGGCATATCCGCGTAGCTCCAGGCAAATACCTTTGAGTTTCTTTTGATACATTCTTGAAGATCCTGTCTGAGCTCAGTTTTAAAGTCTGATCCGATTTCAATTATTTTAGGATCTTCGGCGGTGCTTAAATTAAATGCGAAATTATGCAATGCGTTTATGTCAAATATGCGAGTGGTATAATCAATGCCATGAACACGACAATCAGGAAAACAAGAAAACAAATAGTCAAAGTTCACTTCCATTGATTGAAATAAAAGAGGAAAACCATCCATATTGTTCTCAAAACAAGCATCAGAAAAGCAAAATACAGGATTAACTGCCTGTTCAACACATTCATTACAAGTATCTTTTATTGCCTGGATCACTTCGTCGGCATCTGTGCCTTCTTCTTCCTCCGCCGGAATAGCTTCTTTCTTGGCCTCTCCATGCTCTATCGTCTTCTTTGCCTTCCTCTCTGCCTCTCCGGCATCTTCAGCAGCTAGAACAGACTGGAGGATCCGTGCCTTGGCCTTCTGCTCTTGCACTGACTTGGAAGCTTCATCCCCAATCCCCAAGAAGTTTTCAAACTCTGATATCTTCTTCGACCAATCAGATTCAGTACTTGCTTCTGTCATGCATACCATGAACTCGGTTCCATCCACCAGCTGTTCCAAAGAAGGTTCGGGCGACTTGACCAGTTTCTCCTCATAATCGGTCATAAATATCTCCAAACCGGGATAGGTTTTTCCTCTGCTCTGAAATTCCCCTTCAGCTTGTGGAACAAAGAAAATCTGATTCATATTTGACCCTCTGACCGGAGATCGAATCTCATATTTTTCCTTCTTTCTATTTTCAGAATACCCCAGTCCACGTTTGTCTTGCTGCCCGGATGCTGATGAAAGAGGCTCAAACCTTCCTTGCAACTCCCGGCCCAAACCTTTGCCGTACTGCCAATTCATCTTCTTCATCATCTTTCTAGAAAAAGGACTCATGCTGTTTACTGCACTCTTGTTCTTGGCGATGGATGCATTAATCACTGCCACTTGGAAGCCTGATAACGGTACTGCCAGTTCTAGCCCTTCTACTGCAGCCACATTCAGATCCTCCTGTGCGTTAATGGTTACCACGTCTGTACCCCACGGGATTTTTACTTTTCTATGCAGAGTGGATGGAACCGCACCTAGAGGATGGAGCCACGGCCTTCCTAACAAAAGAGCGTAGTTGGCCAAGATGTCAAGCACAACCACATCTACCCAACTTTCAACTGCCCCTGTGGATATCTTTGCTTTGAAGGTCCCTTTTGCATTCCGCATAGTGTTATCATAAGCCTTGACCACCATGTTTGATGGCTCAAGCTCTGACTCTTCGATCTTAAACTTGGACAGCATTTTTAACGGACAAACACACAGTGCAGACCCATTATCCACCATCACATTCCTAGTATCTCGTCCATTGACGGCAATTTGAATGTAGAGTGGCTTACAGTGGTTTCTTCCCTCTGGTGGGAGGTCTGAGTCAAAGAAAGTGACTTCGCCTATCCTTCGCTGTAGCACATTGATCATGTCAACACTTTGAATCCAAGCCGGCACTCTGACGAAAGTCATAGCTTCAAGTAAAGCTTCTCTGTGCTCTTTAGATGCTATTAGCAAATCCCATATGGAAATGTCTGCCCTGGTTCTCTGTAATTGACTCAGCACCGAATTGGCAGTGACCCCATTAAGCGTCTTGTTCTGACTGGTTTCTCCCACTTCGACAGCCTTCTTCTGTCCTTTAGCTATCTCTTCTTCATTCTTTTTCTCCTTCGGATTCTCCACACCTTTCTCTGTCATTTTCTTCTTTGTTCCATCAACAACAATCTCTTTTCCCTTAGCCTGCATACTGCTCTCGGGATTGTACACTCGCCCACTGCGGGTTAAGCTCTGCACACCTACCTCATTCACTTCTTCCTCACTACTGTAATACCATTGTTCTTCTTGATCGGCTAAACTCTTTTGAATGGCGAGCTGGAGTTGCTCATCCTCATCTTCCGGCACGTCGCCTACCTTCACAGTGATACTTTTCTCAATTTCGATCTTCAGTGGCACCTTCTCTTCCTCATCACTGCTACAGTCGTCCCATATGTTCAACATGGCGCACATCCACTCTTCCCATTCCGCTTCGGCTAATACCACTTCTTTTGGTAATCCGCTCCCGATCGCATTGACCGATCCACCCGACTGAGACTTACGAGACGGGTAATTGTACTGATATTGGGGAAGCGGATTGTTCTTAGTGCTTGGCTTGTTCTTTTCCGAAGGCTTGGTTATTTTTCCACTGTCAATCAAATCTTGAATATCGTGCCTCAATTTGAAACATTCATCAGTTGAATGCCCTTTGCACTGATGGTAATCACAGTTTCGATCCATATACCTCCCTCGTACGGGCTTAGTCGGATCGACTGGCAGCTTCGACAACACCCCGTTCTTGATACAGGATCTCAATACTGTGCTCAAAGGCCTTCCTAAATCAGTGAACTCTCTCCTAGTTCTCTCATTAACTGCACCTATCACTGCATTACTGGCTCCTGACTGATTCTGATTACTGCTTCCGGCACCTCTGTCACCGTAAGAAGTTCGGTAATTACCAAACCCTCTGTTCTTCTTCTTTTCTTCCTTATACAATTCCTCGATGTTTAAACCGGCGCTTTGAACCAAAGAAAAATCAGTGAGAGGTTGAGTCAACATCCTTTCCTTGAAAAAGGGTAATAAACTCTTGCTAAAGATTCTGATCAACTCTTTGTCCTTAGGCCTTGTCTGAACTCTATACAGCTTGGTCCTCCATCTTCTGTAGTAATCAGAAAAGCTTTCGTCCTTTCCTTGTCTCAAACTCTCCAAATCACGCAGACTGAACTCATCGCTCTCTTCAGTCTTGAAATGTTTGAGAAAAGCTGTCTGCAGTTTGATCCTGTGAACCCCTCCCCAAATATCAAGCATACAAATGCATGTGACTAAGGAAGAAATGCACGTGATGTGTGAGTCGCCACCTTGTTTAATTATTTTAGGGCAAACTAGGAAAAAACCCTAAGTGACTCCAATTTTAATTAACCTAATTACTAGATTAATTATCCCAATGTTTAAGGCATGGTCTACGAACCCGAGGTGGATCCCGAGACTATGTCATGCTGATAAACTAACCAAAACAATGAATGCTTTGCAGGGTAAATGATGCAATTTGGACCAATGAAAAATGTTTATGTGATTTTGACTTGCCGCTCGGGGTTAGATCCCGAACGTGCCTACGTACTTCCGTTTGAATGGAAGATCAAAGTCAACGTAGTTCGATAGGCCTTCTTTGAAGGGCTTTGAATGGGTATGCTTTATGCATGAGTGTGTGTATGCTTTGTGCATTTTTTTTAGGCTTTTTGCCAAAGATTGATTGATTTGATTAGGCATTTGTTGCCAAAAGTGTTGATTGGGCAATTTATTGCCAAAATTGATGTTTGGGCTTATTCTTGCCAAAAGTGCTTATTTGAAGGCTTTTAGCCAAAAGATTGATTTAGGCAATTTGTTGCCGAAAATTGATTGATTGGGCGTTTGTCGCCAAAATGATTAAGGCTTTTAGCCAAGAAAGAGAGTGATTTAGGCAATTGTTTGCCAAAAGGTGATTATTTAGGCGTTTGTCGCCAAAATGCTTGATTTTAAGGCTTTTAGCCAAAAGATTGACTAATTTGAAGGCTTTTAGCCAAAATGAGTTGATTTAGACCATTTATTGCCAAAAGTTGATGATTGGGCGATTGTCGCCAAAATTGATTGACTTAAGGCAATTTATTTGCCAAAAGCAATTGTTTGAAGGCTTTTAGCCAAAAATTGTGATTTAAGCGATTTGTCGCTAAAAAGTGGTTAATCTAATTTATAGGCAATTTGTTTGCCAAAAATTGATTGAACCGTGGGCAATTTGTTGCCAAAATGTGGTTGATTTAATTGTAGGCAATTTGTTGCCAACATGTGATTGATTAAGGCTTTTTAGCCACAATTATTGATTAATTGGACTTAAGCCAGCCTGTTCGAAATAAAGGCAATTAACCGTAGTTATTGATTAACTAGGTCTTTTTAGGCCAATATTGTCGGATTTTAGGCTTTAATACCACGATTATTAATTAACCGGGCATTAGCCTAAATTTATTTATTGAGGCAGCTTATTTGCCTAATGATGACATGTAATGCATTTATGCAGTTGTAGAATTATTAGGAGTAGAAGAGAAGCATGCATGAAATGCTAAAATTAAATAAGCAGAGTTTAGTTCATGTACCTGATTTAGTCGACGACCACTTCTTAACTCCAGGTTAAGCTCCACGTTAAGGGAATTTTAATTAATTTAATTTTAGTGACCAAGTAACAAGGCAAGAAAGCGATAAAATCTAAAATTAAAAATGCAGAAAAGCAGTAAAGAATCGCAAGGAGCGTAGGGGAGAAGGAGCGTCCGTTAACACAGACTGAGTGCCGAAAATAGGAGGCCCGGGGCTGCTATTTATAGCAAAAATCGGACTGTTTCGGCGGCTGGACCGCCGGGCTCGGCGGCCGGGTTCGGCGGCTCGACCGCCGGAGGCTCAGCGGCTGGGCCGCCGGACCTCGGCGGCTCGATCGCCGGTGGCCGGCGGCTCGGCCGCCGGAGGCCGGCGGTTGGGCCGCCGGGTACGGTAGCCGGAGCCGCTGTCCCCGGCGGCTGCCGCCGCCGGCGATAGCGGCTACCGCCGCCGTGAAGGGCGGCTGCTGCCACCGCCGCGGCCCGCGGACTTTCTAATTTTACGTTCCGGAGGCTTTGTCGGGAGTTTCGGACCTCCAAAAAATATTTCGGGACCAGTTCCGCGATCCTCGCGACGTCCCGGACGTTTTAAGTACCATATTGGCATACTTCCGGTAAATTTCCAAAATGGCCTCCGGTCCAGCCGGACTATTTGCAGTCCGGAAAAATTGGCTTTTCGAGCCTCAAAATTTGAGTATTCACAGATCCAATCCTTCTGAACCTCCTCGTCTAAACCGTCATACCATCTCCGATAATCCTTATGTAGTGTTTGCGGGAATGCTCGCAAAACATCTTCCTCGTTATACCGGTTCATTTGGGATACTCGGAGAAATTCAGACAAATGAGAACGAGGATCATTATCCCCTTCAAATATGGAATGCTTGAAGGTCTTGAAAGAGGTCGAGCTGGTTGGGTGTAGGACATACTCAGTTATGTGAAAATTGGTGGCCGGGTCTTTCTCCTTAACTGCCGCCATCTTGTCGAACCTTTCTTTCAGATCGGCGAGTTGCTTGAGCATATCATTCTCAACCGGGACAGTGTTTCCCGCGGAAGCCTGATTACTCGACACAGGTTCCGGGATCGGTCTCTCTTCAGCCACAGGTTGGCTACCCGAAGGGGGAGTATTCTGATTTTGGGCCCTGTCTTGAGCAAGAGCCGCAGCCACAATCTGGGCAATGGTCCTTATCTGAGCTTCAGAAAATCCGATCTCATTTTCTGTGTTGTCCGCCATTTCTACTGGATCTGAGTCAGATTCTGAGTCTGATGAACTGGACTGATTCACGGAGTTGACTGGAGCAAATTCGGGGGATTGGGGATGTTCTGATTAAACGCTGACCAGGATGCCGATGCCAAACTCTCAAAGTGGTCTCCCGGGAAGGATCAATTCTGACAAGAAAAATTCTGAATTACAGAGGGTCCTGCATGTATGCATGTGAAAATGAAAGCACATAGGATGGAAAATGTATTTCTAATGCGCTAAAACCGATATGGAAATAAGATTTCGATTTCAACGACCGGATTGAAAATTCGGTGTGAATAATGCATCAATAACTTATTTTGTATTTGAACATTTCAAGCATTATCTGTCGTCAATCGTTCCTTTTGGATTTACGGTTGACAATTTTCTCTCGAATCCCTAACTTTTGCCTCGGAATGAAAGAATTTCCGAACGGGATTTTTCTTTTGTTTATTATTTTTTGTATCCTTACTTTTTGCCTTGGAACATATGGTCCCAAGCAGGATTTTCTGTTATTTTGTTACAGAATTTTATAATCTCTCACTTATTTTCAGATAATGCGAGGAATGTTGAAATACAAAGGAACTGCAACCCCCTTATAACTCCCTTTTCTTTTGGGTATTAGTTCGCTATAAGTGATTGCATTATATTATTCATAACGAATTCGAGATCCGGTCTCAAAATCAAGATCAAATGTCCATACCGAGCATTAGCTCTTATTAATGCGTGGCTGAAAAGGAAAGTGTTACATGGTGCATGAATGTCACAACATATGTACAGTTTATATCACACAGGGAAACGGGAGTTGGGAAATGCATGCCTTCCAACCTTATTTCTCCCACACACGGATTCCATTGGTATAAATTCCGACATCTGTTTCCTAGGAACTGGTCTAATCTCGACAACCAACAGGGGGTTTTGAGATTGACGATATAAACTCTCGGAAATGAATGTGGCATAACAACAGCACACAGAATCGGGTGCACCTTAGGGGAAGTAACTAAGGCTTTCAACTATATGCATTGGCTTTAGTCTTATTGGGTTTAACAAAGTCTAGGTTCCGCAAACAGGATTCGGGCTTTGTTGGGCCTACTCCTTTTGACGCACCTTTAAGGTACTAGGCTTGCGGTTGGTAGTAATGTTAATTCTCGGGTGGATGCACCTAAATCGCATGGTTTAGGCTAGATCCACCGTCAAACTTAACACCAGTACCGAAGGGTAGTATGGGTAGAATGAGGTGAGGAGCAAGGAATGCAAATGAATGCAAAAATCCTAGAAAATAAAAAGGAAAGCAATTAAACATATATGGACGATTAAATATTTTCCATCGGCTTTTCTAACCAAATTTTTATTTAGAAATAGTAGGCTTTTAGAGTCAATTCCTAATTGCAACTACTATATTGTTTATTAAAAACAACCGGGGATAGTGGGTGCAAAATCCCCAGCAGAGTCGCCAAACTGTTTTCCCCCGGAGAAAATCAATGTTTGTTTATTTTTTGGAAAAAGGTGATAAAAAAAAAAATCTTTTTGGATATGCGATGCCGATAAATCGGTCTTATAAATTATTTTTAGTCCCCACCCATTATTTTGGCAATGGGACCGTTTCCAATTTTAATTTATAAAATGACTCCATTCTAAACCCATTTTTATTTAAGGCTGATTGTTTAAAAAAAGACTGGTCAGGCGAACCAATGAGGTTCTAGGTAAGGGAATTGGGTACGTCGGCCCATTGGAAGTCGACGCCCAGAAAAAACCGGCCTCTTTTAACCTACAATTTCTAATTTGATTTTATTTTAGAAAAGCTAATTATTTAAACCCAACCCCAATAAATCGAACCGAGTTCCTAAGTGGAAAATTAATCAACCGTCCCAAATAGGTCCATTCATTGCATTCATCACAAATAAATCATATCATCCATCATTCATCCATAATGCGTATCAAATAAAATAAAAGACCCGCTCTTGCCTTATGGTTAAAGGCGGGCCACAAACCGATTATAATAATATGTAATTAATGATAAACAATGAACAAACAAATTCTAAAAATCCCATGATCATCAATGATTAA